>NC_083481.1:447500-637500 GCF_030014155.1 Tachysurus vachellii | reverse complement strand
GTTGAAACAGCGGGCTGCGTTCACTAGCGCTGTAATTTACTGTTTAAACTGCAGATAAACAACACAATTATTTATATAATGTTTACTGATTTATTGTGTGATAAAATATACAATTATAAACTAGTTATAATCTCGTGTTTATGTAACAAATATACTAATTATAATCAGGTTGGAATTAACGTGTTGATTGTGAAAGTTTTACGTGTTTGTCAATTAGTTTATCTTCTGTTTCTGTTTACAGACATCTTAAATATGGCAAAGTCTAAGAACCACACAACACACAACCAGTGTGAGTAACACACACACACACACACAACCAGTGTGAGTAACACACACACACATACATACAACCAGTGTGAGTAACACACACACACACACACATACACAACCAGTGTGAGTAACACACACACACATACACACACAACCAGTGTGAGTATCACACACACACACATACACACACAACCAGTGTGAGTATCATACACACACAACCAGTGTGAGTAACACACACACACACACATACACACACAACCAGTGTGAGTAACACACACACACATACACACACAACCAGTGTGAGTATCACACACACACACACAACCAGTGTGAGTATCACACACATACACACACAACCAGTGTGAGTAACACACACACACACATACACACACAACCAGTGTGAGTAACACACACACACACATACACACACAACCAGTGTGAGTAACACATACACACACAACCAGTGTGAGTATCACACACACACACATACACACACAACCAGTGTGAGTAACACACACACACACATACACACACAACCAGTGTGAGTATCACACACATACACACACAACCAGTGTGAGTAACACACACACACATACACACACAACCAGTGTGAGTATCACACACACACACACAACCAGTGTGAGTATCACACACACAACCAGTGTGAGTATCACACACACAACACACAACCAGTGTGAGTAACACACACACACACATACACACACAACCAGTGTGAGTAACACACACACATACACACACAACCAGTGTGAGTAACACACACACACACACACACACACAACCAGTGTGAGTAACACACACACACATACACACACAACCAGTGTGAGTATCACACACACACACACAACCAGTGTGAGTATCACACACACAACCAGTGTGAGTATCACACACACAACACACAACCAGTGTGAGTAACACACACACACACATACACACACAACCAGTGTGAGTAACACACACACATACACACACAACCAGTGTGAGTAACACACACACACACATACACACACAACCAGTGTGAGTAACACACACACACACATACACACACAACCAGTGTGAGTAACACACACACACATACACACACAACCAGTGTGAGTAACACACACACACACATACACACACAACCAGTGTGAGTAACACACACACACACATACACACACAACCAGTGTGAGTAACACACACACACACATACACACACAACCAGTGTGAGTAACACACACACACACATACACACACAACCAGTGTGAGTAACACACACACACACACATACACACACAACCAGTGTGAGTAACACACACACACACACATACACACACAACCAGTGTGAGTAACACACACACACACACATACACACACAACCAGTGTGAGTAACACACACACACACACATACACACACAACCAGTGTGAGTAACACACACACACACATACACACACAACCAGTGTGAGTAACACACACACACACACATACACACACAACCAGTGTGAGTAACACACACACACACACATACACACACAACCAGTGTGAGTAACACACACACACACACATACACACACAACCAGTGTGAGTAACACACACACACACACATACACACACAACCAGTGTGAGTAACACACACACACACACATACACACACAACCAGTGTGAGTAACACACACACACACACATACACACACAACCAGTGTGAGTAACACACACACACACACATACACACACAACCAGTGTGAGTAACACACACACATACACACACAACCAGTGTGAGTAACACACACACATACACACACAACCAGTGTGAGTAACACACACACATACACACACAACCAGTGTGAGTAACACACACATACACACACAACCAGTGTGAGTAACACACACATACACACACAACCAGTGTGAGTAACACACACATACACACACAACCAGTGTGAGTAACACACACATACACACACAACCAGTGTGAGTAACACACACATACACACACAACCAGTGTGAGTAACACACACACATACACACACAACCAGTGTGAGTAACACACACACATACACACACAACCAGTGTGAGTAACACACACACACACACACACAACCAGTGTGAGTAACACACACACACACACACAACCAGTGTGAGTAACACACACACATACACACACAACCAGTGTGAGTAACACACACACACAACCAGTGTGAGTAACACACACACACCACACACACACTGCTGTGATGAAGTTTAGAGTAAAATGGTGAATAATGTTATTTTGTGGTGTTTCTCCTCTTTAGCCCGCAAGTGGCACAGAAACGGCATTAAGAAGCCTCGCTCTCATCGCTACGAGTCTCTAAAGGGGGTGAGTTTGTGTTTTAAATCTGTGTGTTTTCAGTTAAAGATAAATAAACTTACAGCTTCACATAAGACACCACAGAAGTGATCAGACCTCCTGAATCAGACATGAAGATAATCAGACTGTCTGATAACAATCTTACTCCATCACATGCCTCAGAAACTCCACCCACACACAGGGTCTGAGTTTTTATTTCTGTTTGCTTCAGAATTTCAGAGCCGTCTCTCTCTGTCACGTCTGAATTCGACGTGAAGTCCTTTTATAAATCCAGCAGTGGGGAAAAATGTAGTAAACCTTTAAATCTTCAAGTGTGAGTCATTGTGATCAACGGAGCTCACAGAACACTGAGGAGGTGCTGAAGAAATGTCAATTATTTTACAGTTCTGTTGCATCCCGAGTTTATTTTTGTGCAATTCTCCAGAACTCTGGTCACATCTGCAGCTCTGTGCTTTCACTCAGCTGAGCAGCAAATCAACACCAACTGTGTTCACTTCTAACAGTGAGTCGATTCACTTTCCCCTTGGAGTTCACTCTGAACTCACACTGTGTCTCTCAGACCAGTGAGTGATCTGTGAAAAGAACCTCACTGAGGGGAGAACACACACCTGGGTTCTGTTATATAATAATAATAATAATAATAATAATAATAACAACAACTTTATATTATAAATAATCTTTATTTTCTATAGCTCCTTTGAAAGGGGGGGGGGCACAGAAGCCTTTATTATCTCCACATATACATTACAGCACAGTGGAATTCTTTTTTTCTTCACATACCCCAACTGAGGAGGTTGGAGGGCAGCTATGATACATCACACCTGGAGCAGGCAGGGTTGAGAGCCTTGCTCAAGGGCCCTGCAGTATCAGCTTGGCAGTGCTGGGCCTTGAACCCTGATCCTCTGATCAACAACCCAGAGCCTTAACCAGTTGTGCCACCACTGACCCTCAATATTCTTTCACATATCCCAGGCTATTATGAGCCTGGGGTCAGAGCTCAGGGTCAGTCATCGTGTGGTGCCCCGGAGCAGGTGAGGGTCTCAGCAGCTTGTGGCCTTGAACCCCGACCTTCCGATTAGGAACCCAGCGCTTGGACTGCTGGACCTTCACTTCCTTAAAACAGATGTACCTTTTAAAAGTACATCTCAAAGTGCTTTTACAAAAGCAAATAAAACAACAAAAATACACACAGACTATAAAATAAGCACAATGTAAAGTTAAAAATGAGTTTTAAGCTGAGATTTTAAAATGCCAAGAGATTTTGCTTGCCTTCTCAGTTGGTAAAGAATTCCACAGTTTTGGAGCTAGTGAAGAGAGCCGTAACTCCCATCGATCATAAACGAGTTAAAGGAACAGTTAAAAGACCAGTTTCAGAAGAACGAAGGTCGCGAGATGGAATATAAGTTAACACTGTGCTTGTGAACGCACCTTTAATGATGGATTCTTCACTGTTCTGTACAGCAGCTTCTAAAGGGAGCACAAACTTTTCACAAACCTGTATCACAGGGAGATTATGGTATTATTTTATTAAATCAATCACACTGAGACAGGAAGGTGAGATAACGGCTCCTTTATGGAGGATTCAGAGATGTAACTTTAAGCTGGAGTTGTTTTTAAACCAGAGTTTAGATGATGTAACTTCCTGTACTTTAACAGTGAGATCTGCTCAGTGCTTTTACAAACATGATTAAAGTAAAACTGAAGATTTCATTTAGTCCTGCACACACACACACACACACACACACACACACACACACACACACACACACACTCACTCACTCACTCACTCACTCACACACACACACACACACACACACACTCACTCACTCACTCACTCACTCACTCACTCACTCACTCACTCACTCACTCACTCACTCACACACACACACACACACACACACACACGAATGAATCATTGTTTCCTGAAGTGCAACTGAAAACATAAAGAAAGTAATGTTGCTGTAGTGTGTGTGTTAGTTACAGCACCAGGAATGTTCTAACTCCCATTTTTCTGTCTCTCTGCAGGTGGACCCTAAGTTTCTGAAGAACATGCGCTTTGCCAAGAAACACAATAAGAAAGGACTGAAGAAGATCGCCAAGCAGCAGGCAGCCAAATAAACAGCTGCTCAACCATTTGTCTGTACAGATGATGTTTATACCATCCACAATAAAACTTTAGACAGTGGAGCAAGAATCTCATTTACCTTCTCTCTCTCTCACACACACACACTGCTGTCAGGTGTAAAACTGCCCTGAGATCGTGGTATTTTAGTTTTTCTCATATATATGACACTAGTGTGTGATCTGTAAAATAATCGTTGTGTTTTAAGAGCCGCTGATGTGAAACATTTAACACTGAACCATTTTTTTACTCGACTGCACTTTTCTTCCACGTGTTGTAAGAGATTTTCATCTCCCAGCGTTTCCTCGTGTGATCTCGGCCTCCAGAAAGATTTATAAAGGATTAGAAATGCAGCTTCATGTTTTTAGTGGGTTTATGACCCAAAACACCGAGTTCTGACCTTCTACTTGTTGGTTTGAGGTTTGACTGAATTCTGAATCTTCATTAAAGCAGCACAGTTTAAACCTCATGCTGCTTCACTCAACATCTCGTTATTCTGGGACATAAATCAGTCATGAGGAACTTCGGCAGAAAACCAAGGTGGTAATTAACCAGTGTGAAGTTGCCCCAACGCAAAATGTCAGCAAAATAGTCTTGTTCGTTCTTTCAGCTGCGTCCGAAACTGCTTACTTCCAATAATTAGGTGAAGTAGTGCTTAGGCGGCGGTTTTGGACACAGCACAGTAAACCATCTATCAAACTGATGCCTCGTGTCTCTACTTCTAATGACTTTATGGCGGATGGCAAACAAACTTTTGGTGCATTCAAATCAAATTCAAATCAACAATCACAAATACAAGAATGTATACAGAAATTCTCCATTTTCCCTTTTTCAAACAACAAAGAGCAGACACTCCCACCCCGCCACCCAAAACAAAAACAAACCCCCAGACAAAGACACACACACACACACACACACTCACGCGCGCACGCACAAACACCCCACATCCCCCTGTTAAAGCAACTGAAGAAACGGAAAAAAAGGTTATGCATACAGTCCAATTATTGACCGAATTAGAACTCTAATCAGGTAACACCTGTAGTCTCCTAAAGTAAGAAATAACAGGTTGCCACTTGCAAAAAAAGGTATCAGTAGAACCCCTCAGTGTATATTTGATTTTCTCCAACTTAAGAAAGAACATCAGATCCTTAAACCACTGAGAGATGGAGGAACATCTTATTGCCTTCCAGTGCAGAAGTATACAACGTCTGGCCAACAAAGATGAGAAGGCTAAAACATCTTTGTGTACAGAACTCAGAGATACTGACTCATTGGTAATACCAAATATAGCGATCAGAGGGCATGGCGTCAATTGCACTTCAAATATGGAGGACATAATGCCGAAAAAACCTGTCCAGAATGCGTGTAATTTTGGGCACAGAAAATACATATGACTTAGATGACGGGGAAGCATGACATCTGTCACATCTGTCCTCTACCCCAGGATAGATTTTTGCCTGTTTAGATTTGGAAAAATGAATTCTATACAAAACCTTAAACTGAATGAGACTGAGGCTGGCACAGGAAGTGGTAGACCGTATCCTATCTACGGCTTTCTCCCAACGTTCGTCGCCTAACTGCAGCCCTAACTCCTCCTCCCAAGCGGTCCTGGTTTTATCTATATTACAGCTATTGAGAGATAAAATGATCTGGGAAATCAAGCTACGCTGGTGTGGAGTGAACATGACTAAACTCTCCCAAGGCTGCTTGGGGGGTACAGAGGGAAAATTGGGAAGGTATTTAGATACAAAGCTGCGGACTTGGAGATATCGAAAAAAATGAGCTGAAGGCAGCCCATACTCCAAGGACAGGCTGGCAAAACTTCTAAAGATGCCATCTTCATACAAATCATAAAGTTGCTTGATGCCTTTTTCGTGCCATAGTGAAAAAGCTGAATCTAAAAAAGACGGGGGGAACAAATGATTTTTATTCAGGGGGCCCAGTGCTGATAGAGCCCTAAATTTAAAATGACGCCTAAACTGAAACCAAATCTTAAGTGTGTTCAGTACGACTGGATTGTCAGTGTATTGAGATGGTTTGATCGGAAGGGGTGAGCAAAGCAGAGCTGATACAGAGGATGATCTACAAGACAGTAGCTCCAGATTGCACCAAGTGGATTCCGTTGAATTGGTCCAGGAGTTTAGTTTTTGGATATGTGCAGCCCAGTAGTATATTTGAAAATTGGGCAAAGCAAGCCCACCACTGAGCCTACATCTCTGCAATAGAGTCTTACGGATTCTGGGAGGTTTTCCACCCCAAAGAAAAGAATTAATGATTCTATCTAAAGAATCAAAAAAGTACTTAGGTAAAAATAATGGAAGCGATTGAAAAAAATAAAGAAACTTGGGCAGAACAATCATTTTAACTGCATTGATTTTTCCCATTAAAGACAGAGGTAGACTGCTCCACCTCTGAAAATCCGACTTCATGTCTGCCACAAGCGGAGCAAGATTGGCATGAAAAAGTTTGGGTAAGGAATGGGTCACCGTAATACCAAGGTATTTAAAGCCTGAACAGTTGAATTTGAACGGCAGATTCAGGTGCTGAAGTTGTAGGGCGGTATTGTTTACCGGATAACACTCACTCTTAAGAAAATTCAGTTTGTATCCTGAAAAAGAGCCAAAATCATTTAAGATAGATAAAATAACAGGAACAGAGCTTGCAGGATCCGTCACATATAGCAACAAATCATCGGCATATAAGGATACCTTATATTCCGCCCCCTTGCGAGTTATACCTTTAAAGGCTAATGAGGATTTAAGTTTAATGGATAATGGCTCAATGGCAAGAGCGAATAGTAGTGGTGACAGTGGGCACCCCTGCCGGGTTCCACGCCCGAGACTGAAATAATCAGAGCTAATATTATTTGTACGAACACTGGCTTGCGGGGATTTATAAAGGAGGCGGATCCAGGAGACAAATGCATCACCAAACCCAAATTTCTTCAATACCGCAAACAGGTATTCCCACTCAACTCTATCAAACGCTTTCTCAGCATCCAATGAAACGACAACCTCAGGAAACGGAGATGACTGCTTAGAGTAAATTATATTGAAAAGAGTACGAGTGTTAAAAAATGAATGCCGCCCTTTTATGAATCCAGTTTGCTCCATAGATATGATATGTGGTAGTACATTTTCTAACCGGGATGCAATTACTTTTGCCAACACTTTCACATCGGCATTCAGCAGTGACAGCGGTCTGTACGACCCGCACAGGTTGGGATCCTTGCCCTTCTTCAAGAGAAGGGCTATTGAGGCTTGATTAAAAGAGGGTGGTAGCACGCCCAGATCCAGAGATTCTTTGAACACACCAAGAAGCAGCGGTGCCAATTTATCGCTAAACTTTTTTAAAAATTCAACTGGAAAACCATCTGGGCCTGGAGCTTTATTAGCCTGCATTGCCTTTATTGAAGCTCTGACTTCTTCAACAGATAGTGGGGAGTCCAAGTCCCTTGTGGAGACCGTATCAATAACAGGAAAATCAACACTTTGAAGGAAATCACCCAGTCTCTTATTATCAGTAAGGCATTCAGATCTATAAAGAGCAGAGTAATATGACTCAAATACTGCATTAATCTCTATGGGATCGGTAACGATAACATTTGAGTCATTATTAATCTGCGGTATTAGGCGTGATGCAGCCCGCCATCTTAGCTGATGTGCTAACAATCTGCTTGGTTTATCACCGTATTCATAATACGATCCACGAGTTTGTAATAGCATGCGTTCAGTTTCTTTAGTGGAGAGGAGATCGAATTCTGCTTGTAACTCAACACGTTGCTTGTATAGCTCTGGAGAAGGGTTGGATGCGTAGCTCTGATCGAGTCGGCTGATAGCTGATGAAATTTCCCTGAGTTTAGCTCTGTGCTTCCGATTCATGAAAGCAGAGTACGAAATGATTTGCCCCTGAGATAGGCTTTCAGAGTCTCCCATAATAACGAGCACGGAGTAGAGTCAAAACGATTAAACAACAAGAATTCATCAATCGCTTCAGAAATAGACGCACAGAAATCCTTGTCTGCTAGGAGATGCAGATTAAACCGCCAAGGAGACTGTGTAGGTCTATGGGTTAAGAATTGGATATCCAACGCTAGAGGAGCATGATCAGAGATCACAATGCCCAAATAATCCGCAGATACAACGGAGTGATTAAGATGGCTATCAATAAAAAAATAGCCAATTCTGGAATATGAATGATGCACAGGGGAGAAAAATGAGAATTTCTTGATCCCAGGGTTGCGATATCTCCAAGGGTCTACTAAACCGTTTTGTGACATGAAATCGGAAAACGATTTAGACATTGCAGATTGGGATACAGCACGAGAACTAGAACGATCCAAAACAGGGTTCAAAACACAATTCAAATCACCACCAAGAATGATCAAATGGGTATTTAAAAAAGGAAAGCTACTCAGTAACCTATTGGCAAAATCAGGGTCATCAAAATTTGGAGCGTAAATATTAACCAGCAAAACCTTGGTCTGCATCAACGTACCAGCCACGATGACATATCTGCCATTCCTATCTGCAATTATATGGGCAGGTGAAAACTGTATACTTCTATTTACTAGGATGGCCACCCCTCGTGCCTTAGAATTAAAATTGGAGTGGAAAGTTTGACCCACCCAGGGACGATGAAGCCTACGATGATCCTTGACCCGGAGGTGTGTTTCCTGTAAAAATACTATGTCGGCGTGTAAGCGTTTCAGGTGGGTAAAAACCCTAGACCGTTTAATAGGATTACCCATGCCCCTAATATTCCAACTAAGGAACCGGACAGATGCACCACTGCCAGCTAAACGTGGGCCAGTATTAGTGTCAGCCATTCATCCAAAAACAACTACAGAAAAAAAATGAAAACAGGACCTGTGAAGCCAGGGGGATCCCCATCCCCCCACCCCTGTGCGCGCGCATCTGACACTTAAACACAAACATACACGCAACACACAAGTAGAGTCCCCATTCTAACATTAACCCCAGGGGACAGCAACACGAACTATCAAAATAGAAACCTATCGCCGCCCACACAAATAAATGTGCTAACGACACGGAGAACAAGCCTATCATAAGCAAAGAGAAGGCTCCAGCAGATTTAACTCAACAGAAATTACGAGCAACTATATCTGGTTAACGGCTTCTCCCCCCCCTCCCCCCACGTACATATATAAACAAAGTTTCTAGAGGAAAACAAATTCCCAAAATAAATTGACCGAGCATTTATTAATCAAACACTTAGTTTTCAGGATCACTTACACTTTGAGTCCCGTAAAAATAACACTTAAAAACACCAAAAGAGAAAGAAAAAAAAACGAACACAACGCCACACAAAGTGCGTAAAGTTAAAGTTAAAGACCAGCATCACCACACGAAGTAAACATCGCCTCCAACAGCGACAGAAATAAATAAATAAATAAATAAATAAAAATGTTCACACTTTAAACAGTTTGGATAGTTTTTATATACTTGCTGGCTTCGTCTGGTGAAAGAAAATCTTTGCCCACACCATTGTGTGTAATACGTAGCCGCGCTGGATAAAACAACCCGTATCGCACACCTTCAATGCCACGGAGCTGCCGCTGCACTTCGTTGAAGGCAGCCCGGGCTTTTGCGGTTTTTACCGTATGGTCGGGAAAGATAGAGATGTTCAGGCCCTTAAACTGAATTCGCTGTAATTCTCTGGCGCGCCTTAAGACATCAAGACACTCGCTATGATAATGAAATTTGGCCACAATGGCTCGTGGTCGTTCACCAGGCTTTGGTACGGGCTGTAGAGTGCGATGTGACCTGTCCAAAACCGGCTCCTTTTCCAGACTTAGTGCCTCCCTCAACAGCGCGGCAACACTCGCGACAGTGGAGCTATTGGGACCCTCCGGAACACCGATTATCCGGACGTTATCGCGCCGTGACCTAGCTTCCAGATCTTCTCATTTGGTCTCCAGTTTTTTTAATTCAACAGTAAGACGTTGCATGTCACGTTGCATTACAGCGATATCATCGGTGCAAACAGAAAGTGAGCGCTCCATCTCAACTACGGTGCCCTTTAATTCCCGCACCGCAGCCTCATTCGCAGCTTTATCGCTAGACAGCTGCACCTTCACCGCCTGCAGCTCCGACTTTATTGTTAATAATTCGTCTCCCAATGTACGTTCCAATGTACGTAGTTCGGCCTTAAAAACCTCGGTGATTTCGGACCTCAAAAAGGACAGCAGCTCTGACTTTAATGAGTCAATATCAGCCTTAGAAGCTGCCTGTGACACGATGGACCCTTCACACGTAGGTGGATCATGTGAAGGCGAGGTCATAACTGTTGCACCAGGCCGCATCTGCGACCGAGTCGCGCTACGGGTCTTAGTAGTTTTACCAGACATCATAATTACCTCTAGATTCAAATATCCAATCAACGAAGGCAAAACGAGGGATTGAGAGCAAAAACAAAAGTGAAAAGCTTGAAATAATAACAATTCTAACAATAATCCACCGGAGCCTCCTAACCCCACGTCCTACTCCATGGCAAGCTTAACAGCGCCCCCCCCAAATAACGCACTTTTAAAAGACTACAACGCATGCGCGTAAAAGCAAAGTAAAAAAATCGCTCTTGGATCAAACTGATAAATAATTTTTTTTCCCATCGACGACATGTCCTGCATTTTAACGTCATTTTATTGTTTATTTATGAAAGTAAAAATTATACTTATAGTTTTATGGTGACTGAGATCACAGACAGGGGGCTGGAGACACCCTAAAGAAGGTCTAGAACTTCCTCTGGTTCCAAAGCACTCAAATTGTACAAAGAAAAATTATTTCCAAGAAATTTTGCTAAAATTGCTTTTTTCACTTGAAGCAAATGTTGTCTTTTCCCTTTATGTTCTTGTCAGAGTGCTTCATTTTAAATGATCAAACCTTGTCACCTTTTTCACCTCTTGAGAGTTTGCAGGTATGATACTAGATGTCGCCTTGGGGTTCTAAAAATGTGTCAAAACCGCCGCCATCTCTGAACAGGGGTCTTGTACTTCAAATTCATGGACGATGTCGGACTTCTGTGCTGCGTTTGGGTGTTCAAACAAACACGTTGGTTTGTTTTAGTCCTTGGTTAATGACCGCAGCTAATCCATAGTTACCCATTAGTTTGTGACAGTTAGGGAAACCGACAATGTTTGTAGATGCTGAAGCTCTTAATAAGGAAATAAAAATTGACCCATGCTTTTTTTTCTTAAGGTGAAAAGACCCAACTTTATGTTCTGTAAGATTCCCTTATCTGTCAAACATATTTTATTAGATTGTCCTGGACTTAACACAAGCAGAATGTTCTTTTATCAACTTACTTCACTTAAGGACATATTTAATGACATTATGTCTGAAAAGGTTTTGGATTTTTTTATCGTATGTTAATAAAAAAAAAGTATGACTTGTCACGAAGGATGTCACCAGTTAGTTTGTCAGTGTAAAACACAAGTTCAGCCTCAAAGTCAAACTTTTTTTTTTTGGTTTATGTGACTTTAGTACATACTTATTTAATGTGGCAAAAATATTGCGGGAAAAGAATAAATAAAAGATTGAACGGTCTTTGGCACCTCAACTATCTAACTTTCACATTATGTTCCTCTCAAATTTGTGTATCATATTTAATAAACCAATCCAATTTAAATGTTTAAATGAACATGTATAGTCACACCATTGTAGCAGTGTTACATGCAGTAGGCTATAAGGTAAGTAGTGATTGTTCATTTGAACTTTACTCAAGTGGAAGAATGTAAGTAATAAACTTACACCTACTAGCACTATGCATTATATTGTGAAAAAGTAGATTATCTTAATATCAAAACCTTAAATTTTCTCTGGACTTAATGATAAATGCATGTCTGACCTTTGGAACGACCAAAAAAAAAACTAGAAAATGGCATTCATGATGATTTATAGTGATTTTATTTCCCTTAGACTTTTGCCTACATTGACGCTGATGCATTAGAGAGTAGGGGGTCCCCTGTTCCAAGATGGTGGTTCTATTGACGAACTGCCGTAGCCAAGGAGACGTCTAGGTTTAGATATCTATGTACTCTATGTTCTTATGTGAATAACAGTAGTAATAGTAACACTGTCATAAATGCACGCACCAATAAGCAGATAAACAAAGAAGTACTTGTCATTGTATCACAACATCACTGTCTGCGCATGCGCACTGCTAAGCCTCTAAACGAAAGCGAAAGAATAGTTCGACAGTGGACTACAGGCTATAACACCATCGTAAGGTGAGGACTTCTACACGTTTAAATCCTTTATACATCGATATTTTCATACGAATATAAAATACGATAAGGAACAACGCGTCTGTTGAGTGTAAACGATGATGGAGCGATTCTTACCGAAACAATACAGCGCTAGCTGACGGGTCTCGTGGTTGTGTTTCGTATTGACAAGTAGTGCACTAGGTAGGTCGCTAGAACGCTGTATGTCCACTACAAATCAAGGGCGCTTAAATAGGAAGGATGGAGCGGTTTGAGCTTCGGCCCTAGGCGGCTAATTTATTGTTATTTTTTCGTTAGTCATATAAACGACATGAAATGTAACACAGCTGTAACTTAACACCGCTAATACACCACATATCTGGTATTATTCATATTATGTATTTATTCAATTTCCATTTATTTGTGTGTGTGTGTGTGTGTGTGTGTGTGTGTGTGATGCTCTACAGAGAGAGAGAGAGAGAGAGAGAGAGAGATTATGACTGGTGGTGTTTATTGTAAGTGTTTGTTACCTTTTTAGACCCCTTTATCATGTGTAATGTTGCTCCCATATAAAACAGTTCAGCACAAGCCCAGACATTTTTAGGGACATGATTGAGGACAATGTCCCGTCCAGAGACAAACTGTTTCGTGTTGAGGTTTTGTTCAAACCCACCATCGAAAATACCCTCTCTAAAGAATGTGTGTTTTTTTTTCATTGGTTGTTGCGTTAAATCTTATCCAGATACAATAGTGCTGTTTTCTGATTGGCTGTTGTGTAGCCTCTTGTTTTGATTGGCTGATAAGTGTCAGGCTCGACTAATGCCTCTTTTCCACCGGAAAGAACCGGGTGCTGGTTCAGAGCTAGCGCTGGTGCTGGTTCAAAGTTGGTTCCACTGGCGAACCTCCTAAGAACCGGTTTGCCTTTCCACCGGCTAGAGAGCCATCACAGCGCAGAGTATGACGTCACTGTATACGTCTCACGTGTCCCAGCAACTTTAGCGCAGCAGCGGCAAACACAAACACATCAACAATGGCGGATGTTGCTTTACTGTTAATGCTCATGGCTTTGCGAACATACATTGGCATCCAAACGCGGCGAATAAAACGTGTACGTGCAGCTCCATGTAATCTGTATAAACGGAGGTTGTAATCGATAAAGTACATAACGTTATTTTATCATTAACACAGAAAAAAGTTTGCCTTAGCATGTAGCTACCTACTATCATGTGTGCTGATAATGTATCATATTGCGGTAAATTAAAAGTGTATTAAACATTAGTATACTTAAGCTACATTATCAAATGCGCTAACAGTAGCCCCGCCCACAGCCCCGGACACAAGCGGTTCTTAAGTCTAGACCAGCAACGTTTTGGTGCTACTTAAGAACCACTTTTCCTGGTTCAGGGCCGGTGCTTTGGCTGTCGAAAAAGAAAGAACTGGTTCTAAATTAGGCTCTGGCTCCGAACCAGCACTCAAACTGCCTCGGTGGAAAAGGGGCATAAGAGCTCCAGAGGAGACGCGCTTGGTTCCTGCCCGGTTCCTTAGAGACAGCGGTGCGGACTGATCATATACAAACATAAATAAACATGTTGTTTGGTCATAAGCAGACATGCATGCAATGTAATACTAATTTTAAAAATGACGTCTTGACTGATTTAATTGTAAGTAGAACTTTAATTGATTCTTTCATTAAGTAACACAAAAGCATAATAAACATTATTATACTTGTAATAAACATAATAAACTTAATAATTGTAATAAACATATTTCCCTATGATTGCTGTAAAATGAAAGCATCCCCCACACTTTGCCCTTCTAAAAAAGTCCCAATCAAAATGTAAAATGAAGCATTTTTTCTCAAGCTTATTAGGTCTCTATTTTCAGCATTTTTCCTCTCAAACCATTCAGGTCCAGGAAGAAGCCATTGAGACCTCATCCTCCATGTCCACTTCTTCAAAATCTGACTCATCTTCATCTTCGGTGTAACTGTCTAGCCTTGTTGAGGATGGCTCTTTGTCAGGCTCAAAGAGCCGTAGGTTTGCCCGGATGGCCACCATTTTTTCAACCCTTGCATTTGTGAGCCTGTTGCGAACCTTTGTGTGTGTTCTCAAACAGTGAACAGTTACGCTCAGAGGCGGCAGATGTTGGTGGGATTTGAAGGATGATAGAGGTTACCGGTGCAATGGCCTCAGATCCACAAAGTCACTTCCCCCAGGTAGATGCAGGTATATGCTGGCAAGACTGCCATATCCCATCACCTTCCCAAAGGCCTTGTTTGGTAAGGTACTTTGCCAGACTGCCAAGAACTTTGCCTTTATCAAGACCCAGATGGTGAGACATGGCAATTATGACAGTGTAAGCACTGCTGATCTCTTCAGCAGAGAGTATGATTTTCTCATATTTTGGGTCCAGCATGTGTGCTGCTGTGTGTATTGGCTTTATGCAGAACTCTTGGCGCTTCTCCATTGATTTGACCACTGCAGTTTCCTCTGCTTGGAGCAGCAGGGAAGCAGGTAGGACATTTTGAATTTCTTGTTTGATCTCAGCAAACAGACATTTAACATCTGACAAGATGGCATTATCACCTTCAACCCTGGCAATAGCTGCTGCTATTGGTTTGAGGACTCTCAGGCTGCTGGTCACCCTTTCCCAGAACACATCATCCAACAGGACTCTTTTGATGGGACTTTCAATGGCTGCAGTCTGGGATATGGCCATCTCTTTCAAAGACCCCTTCCCTCTAGCAGACTGTCGTACATGATGACAACCCCACCCCATCGAGTGATGCTGGGGAGCTTCAGTGTGGTGTTCTTGTTTTTTTCTTTTTGCTTAGAGAAGTAGATTGCTGAAGCTACCTGTTTGCCTTTCACATATATTTCACTACTTGTTTTGCTTTCTTGTACAGTGTGTCCATTGTCTTCAGTGCCATGATGTCCTTAAGGAGAAGATTAAGAATATGGGCAGCACAGCCAATTGTTGTTATGTGAGGGTATGTCTCCTCCACGTGTGCCCAAGCAACCTTCATTTTCGCAGCATTGTCAGTTACTAGTCCAAAAACCTTCTCAGGTCCAAGGTCACTAATGACTGCTTTCAGCTCATCAGCATTGTAGAGTCCTGTGTGTCTGTTGTCCTTTGTGTCTGTGCTCTTATAGAATACTGGTTGAGGGGTGGTGACGATGTAGTTGATAATTCCTTGCCCCCGGACATTTGACCACCCATCAGAGATGACTGAAATGCAATCTGCTTTGTCAATGGTTTGCTTGACATTTGCTTGCACTCTGTTGAACTCAGTATCCAGCAACTGAGTAGATAAAGCACGTCTGGTGGGAGGTGTGTATGCAGGGCGAAGAACATTCAGAAATCTCTTCCAGTAGACATTGGCTATGAGCACCAGACGTGAGCCAGTAGCATACATTGCTCGAGCAAAAACATTCATCAACATTTCTCTGGCTACAATCATCCATTGAGTCAAAAAATCCTCTGATTCAAGAGTGACTAGGAGCTGATGAGAGGGTGTCTGAATCTGAATCATTCACTGTGAATGGAAGCAGATGAACTCTTGCCTGGGGCTGCTTGTTTTGAGCCCTGGGGAAACTTTGGGCACTTGGCTATATGATTTTGCATCTTTGTGGCATTCTTAACATAGATGTTTGCACAATATTTGCAACTGTACACAGCCTTTCCTTCCACATTGGCTGAGCTGAAATGTATCCACACATGAGATGGTGTGTGTGGCATTGTTCTGTAGATGATTAGAAAGAAAGCTAGTAAAAACACTTATGCAATGCAATGCACAGGTATATAAATAAATAAACAACTGTAATATTCTGGAATGGTAAAAATGTTTTAAAATTGATGCAAATGAATTAGAAAAAAAGCTAGATGAATAAATACTCCTTAATCAGCATGCTTGCTCAAACAAACTATAACCTAGTACACAGTATACAGTATATGTTCTTCTACATTCTGCTAGGCAGTTTTCTGTTATCATACAGAATTACTGTACCACCCAAAAGTTTGGACACATTACTAATGTTAATGTTTTTGAAAGAAGGCTTTTTGAAATAAATAAATAAATGAATAAGTAATGTGAAATATTATTACAATTCAAAATAATAGTTTTCTATTTTCAAAATAATGTTTTTTCTAATTTATTCCTGTGATCAAAGCTGAATTTTCAGCATCATTACTCCAGTCTTCAGTGTCACATGATCCTTCAGAAATCCTAAATTCTAATATGCTAATTTTTTATCAATGTTAAAAACAGTTGAGCTGCTTAATATTTATTTAGGAACCTGTGATACATTTTTTCAGGATTCTTTGATAAATAAAAAGTTAAAAAGAACAGCATTTATTCCAAATTGAAATCTTTTCTAACTATATAAATCTTTATCACTTTTTATCAGTTTAACACATCTTGCTGAATAAAAGTATTAATTTCTTTTAAAAAAAATAACGGAAAAAAAGACCCCAAACCTTTGAACAGTAGTGTGTATTGTTACAAAAAAATTTATATTTTAAATAAATTGTTCTTTGTTTTAATAAATCTGTTCATTTTTAACTTTTTAGTCATCAAAGAATCCTGATACTTACACTCGTCATACCTGGATTTATTTGATCAGAAATTCTTCATAAAACCTTCTAATATGAATGATTTCTGAAAGATTTTTGATCAAATAAATGCAGGCTTGATGAGCATAAGAGACTTCTTTCAAAAAGATTAAAAAAAGTAATGTGTCCAAACTTTTGGGTGGTACAGTAATTCTGTATGATAGAACACTGGCAGAAAAAGCATCACAGCTTGAGCTAGCTACATGATAGCTTGCCTCATAAATTTTCAATGAAATAGTGCTAGCTTAAATTTAGATATCTGATTTACTGGCTAGCTGCTACTGTGTAAACACTGGTATAAGCACTGCTATTTGCTAGTTAAACTATAATACCCAGAGGTGGGTAGAGTATCCAAAATCTGTACTCAAGTAAAAGTACAAGTACTTATGGAAATATTTACTCAAGTAAGAGTAAAAGTAACAATCTTAATAGTTACTTGAGTAAGGGTAAAAATGTATCCGATGAAAAAACTACTCAAGTAGTTAGTTACTAGTTACTTCTCATCTGATTGATATGAAGCAAAAACCCTGATTTTCAAACTACTTGGAGAGCTTTAACACACCTCTCCTTAAAAGTCTCTTTATTCTGCTAATATAAAACACAGGTTGAAGTGTATGTATATTTATATATAAAAATGTGATTAATGGTTTAATGATGTAAATGAATGATGTGCTGGGCTCTTCCTAACCTGCTCTTCCTTTTAATCTTCCTTTTAAGATTAATTTACTTTATTCTTACATTTGTTACATTTTATAAGTAAGTACATGTATTCTTTAGGTAGGGATAAGATTATTTTGTATAAAACATGGATATGAAAATGCAGACACTTATAATGAACGTTTGTTCATGAACGTGTTGTTTGTAGGATTCACAGGATTGCATGAGAGTGTATATGAGGGAAAACATTCAGACAGTGTGTAAAATATAGTATTATGTTAAGGTCAAAGTGCCCATAGTTACCAAATTACCATCAAATAGGCATCATATTGACACTTTCAGCTACGTGTTTTTTTAGGTTGGAGCTGGAATTCTTGTAAACTGCGATGTCTGTTTGTTTTGGTGCACACAGAATGCATCGCATTATGAAGCTATTATTTTTTACATCTTGGAGTGAAAATATAGAATTCATTTGAGGCCACGGTGATCTGCCTTTGATAAAGCGCAAATGTCTTCCTCTGCTTCAGCCATCGTCTTCCAACTAAAGGCGCGCTAAACTTCAGCGGGAGATGCGCAGCATACTCTCGCGAAGCAGCCTCTCCAACATCTCGCGAGACTTGTCATATAAACTAATTATTATTTATTAAATCTCATATTTATTAACATTTGAGTAAAGGAGGAACGCCGCTGATTGTAGCGAAGTAAAAGTAAAGTATTTCCACTAAAAATCTACTTGAGTAAGAGTAGAGTACAGATCGTTAATTATACTCAAAAAGTACAAGTTACCCAAAAAATGAACTCAAGTAAATGTAACGAAGTAAATGTAATTCGTTACTACACACCTCTGATAATACCATAGATCAAATATATTTATCCAAGTTCATTCATTCATTCATTTTCTTCCGCTTATCCGAACTACCTCGGGTCACGGGGAGCCTGTGCCTATCTCAGGCGTCATCGGGCATCAAGGCAGGATACACCCTGGACGGAGTGCCAACCCATCACAGGGCACACACACACACACACTCTCATTCACTCACACACTCACACACTACGGACAATTTTCCAGAGATGCCAATCATCCTACCATGCATGTCTTTGGACCGGGGGAGGAAACCGGAGTACCCGGAGGAAACCCCCGAGGTACAGGGAGAAAATGCAAACTCCACACACACAAGTGATTTGGGACACAGCCTGTGCAAAATCTTACTTATATCCAGGAGTGTTTACATACATGAACAGCTAATAAACATGAGTGCAGTAGTTTGTTGTTAAAGTTTATAATGCTCTATATTTTCTAGTTGTTAATAAATATAAATGCAGAAAATATTTTTTTTTTGTTGTGTGTGTGTGTGTGTGTGTGTGTGTGTGTGTGTGTGTGTGTTCTTTTTCTAACTTCGCTCAATGTTTCACTATGGGAATCGCTTTGGCGTGACCAACTGAGGAAGCTCTTATGACACCACGTCTGTCTTTGACAGACAGGTTGACCTGCGACCAGGGTCCGCCCTACCTATATCAGCCAGGTCGATCCTTGTCTACCTCATTCACGCTTTTTTTTCGTGGGAGAATGCAGCAAGCTCTCTTATTGCATCCTGACTTGCTGATTTTGTTTAACTGTTCAACAGGCGGACCGTCATTGGATTCCGTCACCGAATGCAACATCAGTGGAGGGATTGTTTTGAGTGACAACCTTAAATTTGGAATAGTGTTCACGTCGTGGCGAGCTATTCTGATCTCCCTATTGCGTATTTAGTTACAGCGGTAGGTGACATCTAGTTTACTTGGGTTTATGCGTCAAGGCGGACCTACTGAATTTTTAATTACCTAATTCTAACAGACAGTGTTGTGACGAATCTTTAGATTGCGCCATGTCAATGGCGCTTACCACCGCCAAAGGGCATGAGTTAAAGACTAAGGAGTCTGTATCCCTCCCTTGTCCATCATCATGTGGAGCTACTATCTCCTGCCAGCCGTGCCTGCTTGCATGAAGGAGATATCTTGATATTGGTCTAGCCCCTTTAAGAGCAAGCTCCCCACCAAGGGACATTCGATATTGGGGATTCAAGGGATGGAGGAGCTGGGATTGGCCGGGCCTCCAGCAGTGGAGCCTTCAGTGGCTTAACACCTCCATCCGAATCGATGATCTATTTCTGCCTCATCGCAGATTTCACTGCCGAGTAAGATGAAATGACTGACCGCCGCAACCTTTCAGAGGATGTACAAATACGTGGGGCAGTCCGTATTCTCGCTGAATGCTGTGACTTTACTGTCAGCATACCAAGCATAGATTTTGAAGGACATGGGGCAGCAGTTGGACTGGGACGAAATTTGTGTTGTGAATGATCTGATCCTGTGCTTCTCACGTGGTTTAGGGCTGCAGCCACGTAATGGGCTTAGCCGTATCAGGTGAGAGAGCGTTGTGTTTAAACCTGTCAGGGCTGGGCGACACTCAGAAAGCAGAGGTGATAGATGCCCCTTACGACCCGACTAAGAGTTTATTCGGGCCTGCTCTCGAGAAAAGAGAAACCAGCACCCTCAGGCAACAGGAAGATGAAGCTTTTTATCTCTGCTTGCCACGCAAACAAGTGATATGACCACCCTCTCAGCTGTTGTGGCAGGGCTTTGCAGCAGCCGCAGCATTGAGAGGGAGGCCGATGAGCACGAGAGCTGTAAGACCTACTCACAATGGACAAGAGGCCGGTCAGCGACCACGACCGGATGGCTCCGGACCTTGGGGAAAAGATTTATTTGCAGCCGCGGTGGCTAGGAACCGTCCGCCCCACACTGAGGAATGGAAGAAGAAGCGTGCGACCTGACACACAGGTATTCCCCGGTCCTTCTCTCTCCGCCTGCAAAGAGAAGAAGGTGGGAATACAGCCCTTCTGTTCAAAGTTTGGTAAGGGCTCATTATGTTCGCTCTCCTCTAGTCAGAGAAAAGAGGGAGGTCAGAGCCAGGTTCAGTGTCACCAGGCACATACAGGGGAATTTAAAATAAAACATGCATTATTACAGCCAAGCCACAGGCTGAGGGAGATTTTCTCCTCAGCTTCAAAAAAATATAACATGGTGCACTATCGCAGCCAGGCAAATAGCCAAGGGCGATATGTTTAAAAAAACCCCAAAAATGCGGACACAAAATGCGGTTCCCCAGTCCCACCGCTGGGGGCAGGGCTCGCTCCTTCAGGAGACTGAATGACGCACTGCATGACGACAGCGGTGTGGAGGGGGAGGGGGGGGGCAGCTGGCCGTATAGCCAGCTGGCGCGCATGCACAATTCATCCGTTTTAGCAACAGTTTCATGGGGATACAGACTTCAATTTGCCATAAAACCGCCTCGTTTCAACGGGTTGGACGGCCGAAATCAAACCCTTTCTAAACAAACAGGCAAGGTGTTGGGTGCTGCCCCTTTAAGGATGCTAGTACGGTGCACACACGTGATTGCTTAAAAAAAAAGGTTGCAGTTAGTTAGAAAAAAAACATGTTGTTGTCATGTTAAAACCTTGTTAGAACTTATATAACATTTCCAGTTCGAAACAATAATTTAAAACTATATATTCCCAGTGTGCTGAGTAATTCATATGTTGTTTAGTGAATTGATAGTTTCTGAGATGTTGTTATGTAGATCGCTATTTGTAATTAGCACCTAAACGGCTCATGCAATATGCATATGTTTGTGTAGACATTTACTGTTTTTATACTGCTTGTTGAAATATTCATGCAATATGTGTTGCATTTAGTTGCTAAACAATGTTCAGTACGTGTTTGTGATGCAGAGACAAATGTGTGATAATGTTTAATGCAAATAACTAATATTTCCTGCAAATATCAGCATCATAGGGATTATTATTATTATTATTATATCTTGATTTATTAGCATAATTTAATGCTTACAATCTAAAGCTGTTAAAATGTTTGTGGAAATGTACTTGGTTATGTGAACAATACTCTATAGTAATTCTAAATTGTTTGCTTTTTACAGATTGAGCACACACACACACACACACACACACATAAATGTGCAAAAAAAAAAAAAAAAAAACTAAAATTAAACTATAGCAACAACGACCAAATGTGAACATTGTGAGTTCTGCATGAGAGGAATAAGACAAAATCAAAATCCAGGTTAATGTTATCATTTCATGGGTAACTGTAAGTAAAATAAAGAGTTTATATAAATTACTAAAGGACTGTGTATAATGTTGTACAGTAAACTCCAGAGTAAGAGAAAGAGATCAGAATCACCAACACAGAGCTGTATCTCCATGATGAGTGATCAGTCCATGGATCCTCCTCTGGGGTTTAAAGATGGAGACTCATCCCTTCTACACAGGTAACATCTCCTCACTGTTAATGTCACTGCTAAAGTCACACTTAAAGGGTAATATACTGTAAATAAAATAAAGAGTTTATATAAATGACTAAATGAATGTGTATAATGTTGTACAGTAAACTCCAGAGAAAGAGATCAGAATCACCAACACACAGCTGTATCTCCATGAAGAGTGATCAGTCTATGGAGGTTCCTCTGAAGTTTAAAGATGGAGACTCATCACTTCTACACAGGTAACATCTCCTCACTGTTAACGTCACTGCTAAAGTCACACTTAAAGGGAAGTTTAACTACTGTACATAAACAGGGGGCAAAATAAATACTGAAACACAGTAATGGAGCCACTATTGTGTGTCCAAATACTTTTTTGTATTATTTAATCGTTTATTTGGAAATGTGTTTGGGAAAAGTGTTTTTGTGGTGTGTTTAAAGCAAATGTTGACATTTGAAATCACCAAAACAAACACGCCCCTAACCCAAATGGGTCCCACCCCTGTTTTGATAGCTCCTCCCCACACATACATACTTAACCCAGCCAACTACTGTATTATGGCGGAACCTGCTGGGGCAGCTGGCCGAGGGGATATTTTTATCAATAAATGATTACTACTCAATGAGTAATACTGTGGTAATACAGATGTGTTTTTGAAGTACTGTGTGTTGTACCGTGAAAGGTTTAGCTCCGTTTCATGCAGAAGACCTTCAGTCCTGATCCTATATTAACACAGGTCCTGCTTCTTGCCTTATCGTAAGCCTTTTTTCGCTTAATGTTTTTATCCGCCATGTCAGTGTTTCAATTGCTTTCTGCTAATGTCACACATGCGCACTGAACACTCTCTCCGCCACATATTGACAAGACACGCCCCTATATGATCATTGGCTACACGTTTGTTTTGTTTGTTGGCCCGACAGGGTAAGAGAGAGGGGGTGAGGGATAGTCTTAGGTAGGGTAGGGTGAGTGATGCTGAAGGTACCAAATGATGATCGGAGACGTGTAGTGGGGTAGCAGTCATGTCTGTAGCTGGAGAAGGGCGGGTGAAAACCAGGTCCAGGACATTGCCTCCTTTGTGTGTGGGGATGTAGCTGTTGAGTGTCAGGGCGAATGAGTCAAGAAGAGTCAGGAGGGAAGGAGATTGAAGCTTGTCAGAGGGGAGGTTGCAGAGGTAAAGCAGCAGATTCTTTGCAGAATCTTTTATCTCTGAAGCAGAGATAAAATCAGCTTTCTTTACAGCAGACTGGCAGTTCCAGAGCCCACCTACCACCACTGTTTGAGACTTACACAAGGGTAGATGAGGTTACTGGGATTGTGACCTCTGCTCTGTGGATGAGAGCATCTGAGATAGTAGGAATTGAGTACAGAGATGGGTTTGAGGCACATATTTGCAGTCAACCAAAAGTGAGAATTAAGGTATGGTATAATATATCAAAACAGTACTTATTTTACAATATGAGATAGGGAGATACTTACAAACCTTCAATTTAAATGGGTAAGCCCTGCCCACAATTCACACCTTAAGGGAGACTGAAACTACTCCTGATTAATCAGCTGAGAGAACAACAAAGACCAACACTATAAAATCAACAATGGTATAGAATATAACAAAATTCAAATCACACTACTCTAGAACAAAGTGAGTTAAGCAGATAGTATACAAAAGTCAGGAACCTACTTTACCAGAAGACAATATATTCAAATGTAGAGAGTTAAAGCACACTGAAGAGTAGGCTGGTTCACCTTCAATTTAAATGGGTAAGTCCTGCTCACAAGTCACACTCGTATCTAAAAAAGTTAAGCATCATGGTGGAAGCTTTATTAACACTCTCGTAGTTCAACAAGCACGGGTCAATATTGGCAAACACAACAACATAGATGAGGCAGCAATCGTAGTCAATAACACAGGCAGAAGTCAGGGCAGGCGGCAAACAATCGTAAGACAGGGAAAACAGAACAAAGTAACGAACTGGGAATAATCACAGGAAATGAAACGCTCAGACTGATAGCCGTGGCAAATCGAGACTTCGCACTGAAGTCAAGTTCGGTTTATATAGGGAGTGGGTTATTGGAAGCAGGTGGCAGTGTAATCAGTCCCAGTAAGAGGATTATGGGAAATGCAGTCTGTAAATTACTAATACTCAGGGGATGGTTCCCTCTGGTGGCGATTGGAGGACGAGGCAGGCGCCTCAACCATGACAGAGCCCCCCCCTTGCAAGCGGATCCCGAAGCGAGGATGTGTGCGACGTCGGGGTCTTCCACAAGGTTGAGGGGCCGGTTTGTCTAGGTGATTTCAGTGGAACTCAGCGGTGAGTGAAGGGTCAAGGATGTCCCTTGCCCTTACCCAAGAGCGTTCCTCCAGGTCGTACCCCTCTTAGTCGACCAGATATTCCAGATTGCCCCCCCAGCGTCTGGAGTCCAGGAGCTCGTGGACCTGGTAAGCCTCCTTGCTGCTGACCAGCAGGGGTCGGTGGACCCGATGGATCAGCAGCCTCCTCTCGTTCCCCTCTCGGACGGCCAGCGGGTTTTAGCAGCGAGACATGAAAAGTGGGAGAGATACGGTAAGTAGGGGGTAATGCCAAGCGGTAAGACACAGGATTTTTCTGTTCAAGGATTTTAAATGTCCCCACATACCTAGGACTGAGTTTTCTGCAGGGTAGGCGTAGACGGATGTCTCGGGTGGAGAGCCAGACCCACTGACCGGGTTGGTAATCTGGGTGCGGTCTGCGGTGTTTGTCGGCTTGAAGTTTTTGTCTCCTGATGGCTCTTTGTGGCTGGTGATGCGCTTCGTTCCAGGTCTCTTCGCTTTTCTGAAACCAATCATCCACTGCTGGCAGGTCAGAGGGCTCACCGTACCATGGGAACATTTACATTTACATTTACAGCATTTGGCAGACGCCCTTATCCAGAGCGACGTACATAAGTGCTTAAATCTCTAACATTGAATACATTAATGCTGGCTCAATAGGTTACATAACTCACTCACTCACTCATCTTCTACCGCTTATCCGAACTACCTCGGGTCACGGGGAGCCTGTGCCTATCTCAGGCGTCATTGGGCATCAAAGCAGGATACACTCTGGATGGAGTGCCAACGCATCGCAGGACACACACACACTCTCATTCACTCACACAATCACACACTACGGACAATTTTCCAGAGATGTCAATCAACCAACCATGCATGTCTTTGGACCGGGGGAGGAAACCGGAGTACCCGGAGGAAACCCCCGAGGCACGGGGAGAACATGCAAACTCCACACACACAAGGCGGAGGCGGGAATCGAACCCCCAACCCTGGAGGTGTGAGGCGAACGTGCTAACCACTAAGCCACCATGCCCCCTTGTTCAAAGTTACAATGAAAAAGTTTTTTTTTTTTATTTGCAAAAGATAAGGAAAGAAGTGCTAGTTGAAGTGTTTCCTGAATAAGTAGGTCTTCAACCGCCGCTTTAAAATAGCCAGTGACTCAGCTCTCCGGACCTCTATGGGAACAAGAGTGGTTGATATCTGAGAATGCATTGGAAGCGTGTGATGCCCATGGCTGGTTTGATGAGTGAGTTCTGAGCATATTCTGCCCACATGAGGTTCCTGCTCCAGTCGGCTTGGTTATTCTGTCAGTATGAGCGGAGGAAACGGGTGAGTTCTTGATACATGCATTCAGTCTGGCTGTTGGCCTGTGGGTGATATCCTGAGGAGAGACTGATGTTAATGTTCAACATTATGCAGTGGGGAGTTTGGGTAGTGGTATCAGACGGCATGCTTTTGAGAACTGGTCAATAACGGTGAGGATTATGGTGCAGTTGTTAGATTTGGGTAGATCGGTGACGAAGTTGATGGCTATATAGGACCAGGGTCGTGTGGGATAGGTAAGGACTGTAACAATCTGGCAGGGAGTTGATGTGAGGCTTTTGAAGTATTACAAACGGTACAGTTTCTGACAAAGTTTCTTGTATATTTGGACAGTGAGGGCCAACAAAACTTGTTCTCAGCGAGTGAATGGTGCCCGAAATGCCGGGATGACCAGAGCTGGGTGAGGCGTGCAGTAGTTTGAGGAGGGCTGTGCATAAATTTTCAGGCACGTAGGTCTTGGTCGGAGGTCTTCAGAGGAGGAGAAAGTGCATTGGCTTGAGAAATTTTGGTCATGATGTCCCATTGAATAGGGGCAACAATCTGGGTTTCAGGGATGATGGACTACATAGGAGCGTTCTTTTTAGACTCATTGTATAAGTGAGAAAGTGTATTGGCTTTAGTGTTCTTGGATCCCGGTCTGTAGGTGACTGTAAAATGAAAGCGCGTGAAGAACCATTGCCCATTGTGCTTGGCTCCCCTTCAAAAGTCGAAAAGCTGTAATCGCTTCGGGTGACCACGTGAGACGGGACGGTGCCATCTTTGTCATGGAAGTGAGAGGTGCCGCTATACTTCTGAATCCACGGATGAAACGGCAATAGAAGTTAGCAAACCCAAGGAAACGTTGCAGTTCTTTAATGGATTGAGGTCGAGGCCAATTTAATACCGCTTGTGCCTTAGAATCATCCATGGCGACCCCTTCGGCAGAAATGACGTAACCTAAGAAAGATGTAGAGGTCTTATGGAATTCACACTTTTTGGCCTTGGCATGAAGTTGAATCAGCCGTTTCAGCACTGCCCTTACGTGTTGGATGTGTTTTTCTAGCGTCTCAGAGCGGATGAGGATGTCGTTGATATAAAGAATCACCCAGCGATCTAGCATATCCCGGAAAACATCATCGATGAAAGATTGAAACACAGACGGACTGTTACAAAGATCCAGCTTTGTGAAGTATTTGGCTTTGCGAAGTTGTTCTAGGGCTTATGGGACAAGTGGAAGAGGATAGCGGAACTTCACGGTGATCTCATTCAGAGCTTGGTAACAAATTTTATTCCTCCTTCTCTGAGAGGTCGACCATCTATAGCCTACACTGCCTGGGGAGAGATACACTCAGTTAACGGAATGGCATTCAGTCTAGCAAACTCCTCCGATATGAAATTTCCCAAGGTGCCGGAGTCAACGAGAGCCCTAAGATCAATATTTCTCCCCTGCACCTTTAACTGCACATCAAACTGGGCACAGTTCTGATAAGGAGAGGTGAGAATGTTCAAACTCACCAGAGTGTTTCGCTTGTTGAGAGGTCTGGTGGGACAGGTAGGCAGCAAATGCCTGGGTTTACCACAGTACAGACAGTGTTGGTGACGGATGTGTTGTGCTTTCACCTTGGGTGTGAGGTGAGTATATCCGAGTTGCATAGGCTTTGTGTTCTTGTCCGGTGGGCTTCGTGCAGGTGGTTGATGGGTTCTGATCAAATTATCTATTTGAATGGACAGTTCCATAAACTCAGACAGATTTCTCCCCTCGTCCTGACAGGCAAGTTTGGCTTGCAGCTCATGGTTCAATCCCTTGGGTTAGGTGCGTAAATATAACGTAAATAGTGAGTAAATATAAAATGAACTTAAATAAATGCTCCACTATTGAAAAAAAGCTACCACAGTCACCATTGAGCATAAAAAAGTCATTCTGTTTATTGTAAGTAAAAATCCACATTCAGTTATCAAGTGAGTTAAAAACTGTAAAGATTGTAAATAAATAATTAAAGAAGTGTCCATAATGTTGTACAGTAAACTCCAGGGAAAGAGATCAGAATCACCAACACACAGTTGTAGCTCCATGAAGAGTCATGAGTCTATGGATCATCATCTGGAGGTTAAAGCTGTAGACTCCTCACTTCTACACAGGTAACATCTCTTGACTTTTAATGTCAATGCTAAAGGCACACTTAAAGGGTAATTTAACAAGATAAATGGAGCAAACTAAATGCTACAACAAATGCTAGAACTCTGACTTTAATAAAGCCACTATTATGTGTTTAAATATCGCTGAGTCTGTTTTTTTGGGAAATGTTTTGATTGGAATGTTTGCTTGTGGTATCTTTCTTCAAATGACATGTTGCTTTGTAATGCAGTGAAATTCATACGATGGCATTCAAATATGGCTTAAGTGTCTAAATAATAGTCTGTATACTACAGAGTCATTAGATTACTCAAAACAGATGATTAAGTCTAATAAATGAACCCCGTGTCTTCCTGCTTCTCCATATCACAGGTACGACCCAGAATCTGCTGGTGGAAATGAATTCCAGAAAAAGTTCAAATTAAATCTGATGAAGAAGTTTCAGTGTTTGAATGGAGTGATGATAAACCTGGGAACCCAAACACTCCTGAATGAGATCTACACAGAGCTCTACATCACAGAGGGAGACAGTGGAGAAGTCAATAATGAACATGAGGTGAGACAGATCGAGGCAGCATCCAGGAGAAGAACAACAGAGGAAACACCAATCAAATGCAATGACATCTTTAAGCCTTTATCTGAACAAGACAAACCCATCAGAACTGTGCTGACAAATACATCATCTAAACAAGACAAACCCATCAGAACTGTGCTGACAAATACATCATCTGAACAAGACAAACCCATCAGAACTGTGCTGACAAAGGGAGTCGCTGGCATCGGTAAAACAGTCTCTGTGCAGAAGTTCATTCTGGACTGGGCTGAAGGGAAAGCAAATCAGGACGTCCACCTCATATTTCCACTTCCTTTCAGAGAGCTGAATTTGATGAAGGACCAGAAACTGAGTCTGATGGAGCTCCTTCATGTGTTTTTTATGGAAACAAAAGAAACAGAAATGTCCAGTTTGGAAAAGGTTCTGTTCATTTTTGATGGTTTGGACGAGTGTCGTTTTCCCCTAGATTTCCAGAACACAGTGAGAGTGTGTGATGTAACTGAATCGGCATCAGTGCCTGTACTGCTGATAAACCTGATCAAAGGGAATCTGATTCCCTCTGCTCTCATCTGGATCACCTCCAGACCTGCAGCAGCTGATCAAATCCTCTCTGAGTGTGTGGATCGAGTCACAGAGATACGAGGGTTCAATGACCCACAGAAGGAGGAGTACTTCAGGAAGAGGATCAGTGATCAGAGCCTGGCCAATCACATCATCACACACCTGAAGTCATTAAGAAGCCTCTACATCATGTGTCACATCCCAGTCTTCTGCTGGATTTCAGCCACTGTTCTAGAGAGAATGTTGGGTGAAGCAGAGAGTGCAGAGATCCCCAAGACTCTGACTCAAATGTACACACACTTCCTCATCAATCAGACAAATGCCATAAGAGAAGAATACTCAAAGAAGCAGGAGAGTGGTGAAGAAATGCTTCTTAAACTGGGACAACTGGCTTTTCAGCAGCTGATGAAAGGGAACCTGATCTTCTATGATGAAGACCTGAGAGAGTGTGGTATTGATGTGAGAGAAGCAGCAGTGTACTCAGGTGTGTGTACTCAGATCTTCAGAGAGGAGTTTGGGCTTCACCACAGTAAAGTGTACTGCTTTGTTCATCTGAGCATTCAGGAGCATCTCGCAGCTCTGTATGTGCACCTGACCTTCATGAAGGAGAAGAGAAATGTTCTTATACAGAATCAGGTTTCTAACAGGAGGATGAGAGAAAATACTATCAAAGATGTACATAACAGTGCTGTAGATTTGACTTTAGAAAGTCAGACTGGACATCTGGATCTTTTCCTTCGCTTTCTTCTGGGTCTCTCACTGGAGTCCAATCATAAACTCTTACATGTTTTAGTAACACAGACAGGAAGTAACCCTCAGAGCACACAGGAAACAGTTCAGTACATTAAGCAGATCTTCTATGAAGATCTTCCTACAGAGAAATCCATCAATCTGTTCCACTGTCTGAATGAACTGGGTGATGATTCTCTAGTGGAGGAAATCCAACTCTACCTGAAATCTGGAAAACAAAGTAAACTAACTTTCTCACAGCTTTCTGCTCTGGTGTTTGTGTTACTGACATCATCAGAGGAGCTGGATGAGTTTGACCTGAGTAAATATTTCAGTACAGATAAGATAACAGAAGATGTTGTTCTGAAGATGATGCCTGTGATTACAACATCCAGTAAAGCAATGTAAGTAAATGTGAATATAACTGTTCTACTGTTACAGTGTTAGAGAGAAACTGAACACACTCTAATATGGACTTTGGGATGTTCTGACCTGAAGGTGATACAGAGTGGAGTTCATGTAAATAGATAAATTAGGGAATAAAATCTGCATTAATAAATGAATGATCCTGAAGTGCAGCTATTAAACATGTAGAAGCAGGTGATTACATTTGAGGGAGTTTTGAAGTTTTGTAGTTATGATTTATCTTAATATCTTAAAATAATGATGAAGTTAATGCTGGTTTTATGTTGGATGTTTGATGTATATTAAACACACCTGTGTACCAGACATAAAGAACCATGTTTACTGCAGTCATGAAAAATTCTAATCCCAAAAAAGTTTTTCTTCATTATTAAGTTTTATTTGTGAGGTGGAAATGGTCTTTTATAGAAAACTGACTTTGTAAAGTTTTATACTCATTAGAGGAAACATTTTTATAATAATAATAATAATAATAATAATAATAATAATAATTAGAGACAGAGAAGTAGACTCTAAAGGTAGGAGGAAGCATCAATATAAAAAAGAGACTATTGGACTTGGACAGGGTAGATTTTGAACCTATAAGAGGAACCTTTGAGAATTTTGAGAACCATTAAGGAAAACCAAGGGTTTATTTCATTTAAGCAATTGGTGAGACAGGAGTGTGGAAGAGCAGAGTCAAGTTTTATGGACATTTAAAATACACTTTACAAAATTATAAACGCAACACTTTTGTTTTTGCCCCATTTTACATGAGCTGAACGCAAAGATTTAAGACTTTTTCTATGTAAACAAAAGGCCAATTTCTCTCAAATATTGTTCACAAATCTGTCTAAATCTGTGTTAGTGAGCACTTCTCCTTTTGGGAGATAATCCATCCACCTCACAGGTGTGACATCAAGATGCTGATTAGACAGCATGATTATTGCACAGGTGTTCTTTAGGCTAAAACGAGTCAGTATCTGGTGTAACCACTATTTGCCTCAGGCAGTGCAACACATCTCTTTCACATAGAGTTGATCAGGTTGTTAATTGTGACCTGTGGAATGTTGGTCCACTCCTCTTCATTAGCTGTGTGAAGTTGCTGGATATTGGCAGGAACTGGAACACGCTGTCGTATATACGCCGATCCAGAGCATCCCAAACATGCTCAATGGGTGACATGTCTGCTAAGTATGCTGATCCTTGCAACATGGGGCTGTGCATCATCATGCTGCAACATGAGGTGATGACTGGATGATCATCCAGGTTACAGGTGATCATGGATGACTGGCACAACAATGGGCCTCAGGATCTCTTCACGGTATCTCTGTGCATTCAAAATGCCATCAAAATATGCACCTGTGTTCTTGTCCATAACATGTGTTTGCCCATACCATAACCTCACCTCCACCATGGGCCACTCGATCCACATCGTTGACATAGCAAACCGCTCACCCTCATGATGCCATACACGCTGTCCGCCATCTGCCCTGTACAGTGAAAACTGGGATTCATCCACAAAGAAAACACCTCTCCAAAGTGCCAGATGCCTTCTATTGTGAGCATTTGCACACTTATTGTGAGGTCGGTTGGATTTACTGCCAAATTCTCTGAAATGCCTTTGGAGACGGCTTATGGTAGAGAAATTATCATTAATTTCACGGGCAACAGCTCTGGTGGACAATTCTGCATTCAGCATGCCAATTGCAGGCTCCCTCAAACCTTGCAACATCTGTGGCATTGTGCTGTGTGATAAAAACTGCACATGTGACCTTTTATTGTGGCCAGCCTGATCAAAGGGAATCTGCTTCCCTCTGCTCTCATCTGGATCACCTCCAGACCTGCAGCAGCTGGTCAAATCCTCTCTGAGTGTGTGGATCGAGTCACAGAGAGACGAGGGTTCAATGACCCACAGAAGGAGGAATATTTTAGGAAGAGGATCAGTGATCAGAGCCTGGCCAATAATATCATCACACACCTGAAGTCATTAAGAAGCCTCTACATCATGTGTCACATCCCAGTTTTCTGCTGGATCTCAGCCACTGTTCTAGAGAGAATGTTGGGTGAAGCAGAGAGTGGAGAGATCCCCAAGACTCTTGACTCAAATGTACACACACTTCCTCATCAATCAGATAAATGTCATAAGAGAAAAATACTCAAAAGAAGCAGGAGAGTGATGAAGAAATGCTTCTTAAACTGGGACAACTGGGTTTTCAGCAGCTGAAGAAAGGAAACCTGATCTTCTATGATGAAGACCTGAGAGAGTGTGGTATTGATGTGAGAGAAGCAGCAGTGTACTCAGGTGTGTGTACTCAGATCTTCAGAGAGGAGTTTGGGCTTCACCACAGTAAAGTGTACTGCTTTGTTCATCTGAGCATTCAGGAGCATCTCGCAGCTCTGTATGTGCACCTGACCTTCATGAAGGAGAAGAGAAATGTTCTTATACAGAATCAGATTTCTAACACGTGGATGGAAGAAAATACTATCAAAGATGTACATAACAGTACTGTAGATTTGACTTAAGAAAGTCAGACTGGACATCTGGATCTTTCCCTTCGCTTTCTTCTGGGTCTCTCACTGGAGTCCAATCATAAACTCTTACATGTTTTAACAAACACAGACAGGAAGTAACCCTCAGAGCACACAGGAAACAGTTCAGTACATTAAGCAGATGATCAGTGAAGATCTTCCTACAAAGAAGTGTGTTTGTGCATGCCAATTGCAGGCTCCCTCAAACCTTGCAACATCTGTGGCATTGTGCTGTGTGATAAAAACTGCACATGTGACCTTTTATTGTGACCAGTCTAAGACACACCTGTGTAATAATCATGCTGTCTAATCAGGATAGTGATATGACACCTGTGAGGTGGATGGATTCTCTCAGCAAATGAGAAGTTCTCACTAACACAGATTTAGACAGATTTGTAAACAATATTTGAGAGAAATTGGCCTTTTGTGTACGTAGAAAAAGTCTTAGATCTGCTTATGAACAATGGGGCAAAAACAAAAGTGTTGGGTTTATAATTTTGTTCAGTATATATACCAAGTTTACAGATTTACTAGTAATAATATGTTAAAAGTGTTGTTTTAAAGTGAATTTGGTCGTATAATAATTAGTCCAGTATCGATTGTTTGTTAAGGTCACATCACTTCAGGAATTTCTGGCCATAATGTGAGATCTTTGTCTTTTTCAATACAAGACAATCCCATATTATACAGGACAGGGGCAACCCTACTGTAGATACTAGTTAGTTAGCTGTAGTTAAACACTAACTTTACCCATTTTAATGACATCAACATGTAGACTGCAATGTCACTTTAACCATATTGTCTAACTGGTGTTTGTACTTTCAGTATTTATAAAAATGAGAAGGTTCAGTGAAAGCTTTGAGGACGCGTTTGATCATTTGCACTAGTGTGAGTTCATTATGGTTTATTTTATTTCCTTTAGTATCAGCTGTGATTCACTTCGAGTAAAAAGTTGGTCACCTCTGGTCTCAGCGCTCAGATCAGAAACTTCCAAACTGAGAGAACTTCATCTGACTGTGGAAACACTCAATCTGTCTGGGAATAATCGAGGAGACTCAGGAGTGAAGATTCTCTGTGCTGGACTGGAGAATCCTCACTGTAAAGTGGAGACACTGAAGTAAGATCATCTCTCTAAGAGTCACAATAACTCACTAAAAGCAGCAGTTATTTACAGTGTTGTTTTTCACCTGAAATGTTCTGTAACACTACAACATTCAGAACAAATAGATTAGACATTAAGTTATAATGATTTTCTACAGAATCACTTAGGAAATGAATGAATGAATAAATAAATAAATAAGAGAAAATTTGTTATTATTTTTAACGCCAGCAAAACATTTGCAGCTCAAATAAACTTAATATCAATAATTGTAAATAATAAAATAATATCACTGGTGAAGCTCCAGGGTCCTGGTCCCACCCATTTGGAGTCCTGGCCCACCTCCATAAACTCTGTTATAATGTTAGAATTATTAATAAACCCCAGTTTAACCCTCATATTTTCCTCCTATTCAAATTAGGAGCGCCGAGTCAACTTGATCTTGTCTGTTTTGACTGCTTATAAAAAATGTATATATGATAGCCATTTTCTTCACCTTTTTAGTCTAACTTGTTTCCAACATATTAACATATATTTGGTATAATAAACCTTATTTATATACAAAAATGCCTCATTTTTTAGTAAAAAAACAAAACAGAAATTTTGAATTATTTTCACTATAGAGGCACAAAAGTTGATGCACAATTACAGGTTGGTATATTTCAAAGGCAGGAGATTGTTTTGAAACCATTTTGACCATTTTTAATGTCAGCAAATAATAATACCTGTTTTTTTTTTCAGGCCAATTTGACTTGAATGCTTATAAATCAAAAATTCTACAATGATCACCATTCTGTGTGTAATATCTATTTTTGTCATGGTGGAGGCACCTGCCTCGTCCTCCGATCACCACCAGAGGGAACCTTCCCCCGAATATTAGTATTTCTGGACTAGGTTTCCCATAATCCTCTTACTGGAACTGATTGCACTGCCACCTGCTTCCAATCACCCACTTCCTATAAAGCTTGAACTTGAACTTGACTCCAGTGTGAAGTCTCGATTTGTCTGAGCGTTTCCTGTTTTGTTATTACTCCCGGTTTGTTACTTTGTTCTGTCCTTTTGTCTTACGATTGTTTGCAGCCTGCCCTGACCTACTGCCTGTTTTCTTGATCACGATTTCTGCCTCTTCTACTATGTTGTGTCTGCCGTCATTGACCCTGCCTGTTGTTTATGAGAGAATCTAATAAAGCTTGCAAATGGATCCTCAACCCTATGACTCTTCATTACAGAAGACTTCGCCTCAAAGCGATCCAGCAGCTATGTCTCAACTCGCGACAGAGCTGCTGGCCTCCACCAGCAATTAACCCGGCTCACCTCGCTCATGGGAGAACTCGGCCGCCGGCGCTGCACAATTTGCAAGGTATCTCCGCCGCGCCTAACCCGATGCCGCCTGTACCCCCGCCTGCTGCCTCATATACTGCTGCTATGGTCCCTAATCCCGCTAATCCACGGCTCGCCTTCCCGGAGAAGTTCAACGGAGACCCCAGGAAGTATTTCTGATGCAGTGCTCGCTCTTCGTGATGCAACAACCCGCCCGACCGATGCCAGCCGGATCGCCATAGTGTGCACGCTTCTCACCGGTAAGGTGCTAGAATGGGCCACCGCGGTATGGAGGGAGGACGGAACTGTGTTTCCTTCCTTCGATCACTTCCTCACCCAGTTTCACCGCATGTTTGAAAACTCCGCTGGAGGAGAGAGCGCAGAGGAGCATTTACTACCCATCTCCCAGGGAGATCGCACTGCAGCGGACTATGCTCTGGCTTTTCGCACCCTCGCTGCCCAGCCAGGCTGGGAAGAGAGACCTCTCAAGCTCCTGTACCACAAGGGATTGAACCGTGAGTTGTAAGTCGAACTCGCCTGTCGGGATGAGGGGAGAGGTCTGTCTGAGTTCATGGAACTATCCATCCAAATTGATAATTTACTGAGAACCCGTCGAACACCCGCACACAGTTCCCTATCCGAGAGCATTGCACCCATGCAGTTCGGCTACACTCACCTCACACCCGAGGAGAGAACGCGACGCATCCGTCATCATCTGTGTCTGTACTGTGGGAAACCTGGACACATGCTGCCTAACTGCCCAACCAGACCGTCTAATAGGCGAAACACTTTGGTGTGCCTGAAACTTTCACCTCCCGATCCCAGAACTGTGCCCAATTTGATGTACAGTTAAAAGTACAAGGAAGGAGTATTGATCTTGCGGCTCTCATTGACTCCGGCGCTGTGGGACATTTCATGTCAGAGGAGTTCGCTAACAAAATGCCTTTCTCCCCTGGCAGTGGAGGCGATAGATGGTCGACCTCTCGGAAAGTTACGAATAAAATTCATCACCAAGTTACAAGTGGGTGTTTCTGTTCTGTAATCTGTTTCCACATCATCCACTCTCCTCACCACCCACTTATCATGGGACTGCCATGGCTAAAGCTTCATAACCCTGTCATCTCAGAGAGAGAACCACAGATTATTCACTGGGACAGAACCTGCGCCCAGCACTTACAGCCCACTAAGGTGCCACTCCAACTTAACTCCACAATTACCGCACCTACCACCGCGGGTATTCCCAGCCTCCCGATGGAATATCATGATCTCGCCAAAGCAAGGTCAAAGCCACCGAAACTATCTCCTCATCGACCTAACGATTGCTTCATCGAGCTCCTGCCCAACACCACGCCACCTAAGGGCAGAATTTTTCCCCGTCACAGCCGGAATCCGAAGCCATGAACAAGTATATCAAGGAAGAGTTAAAGAAGGGGTTCATCCGACCTTCCGTGTTGCCAGCTTCATCAGGATTTTTCTTCTTAAAGATGAAGGACGGAGGCCTCCGACCCTGCATCGATTATTATTGCGCACTGAACGATATCATGGTGAAGTTTTGTTATCCTCTTCCCCTGGTGCCATCGGCCCTAGAACAACTTCGCAAGGCCAAGTACTTCACCAAGCTGGATCTGCACAAGCCTATAACCTCATCCACATCAGAGAGGGGGATGAATGGAAAACCGCCTTTTCTACCCAGTCTGGTCACTACGAATATTTGGTCATGCCGTTTGGCCTTTCTAACAGCCCAGCAGTGTTCCAATCCTTCATTAATGACGTGTTCCGGGATATGCTGGACCGCTGGGTGATTGTGCATATCGATGACATTTTGATTCATTCGGAGACATTAGAAGAACACATCCAACACGTGAGGGCAGTACTGAAACGTCTAATACAACAGCGACTTTACGCCAAGGCGGAGAAGTGCGAATTCCACAAAACCTCAACATCCTTCTTAGGCTACGTTATCTCTGCCGAGGGGGTCGCCATGGATGACTCAAATTTGCAAGCAGTATTAAACTGGCCGCGACCTCAAACCATTAAGGAGCTGCAGTGCTTCCTGGGGTTCGCTAACTTTTATCGCCGTTTCATCCAAGGATTCAGTACCATTGTGGTGCCTCTCACCCTGACCAAGAAGGCACCACCCTGTCTCTCGTGGTCACCTGATGCGATCCTCGCTTTTAGACGTTTGAAGGAGAGTTTCACCATGGCTCCCATCCTTCACCACCTTGATCCAACCCAACCGTTTACTGTAGAATTGGATGCCTCCAATACGGGAGTCGGAGCTATTCTTTCACAGCATCAGGGACCGGCTAATAAGATGTTTCCGTGTGCATACTTCTCCCGAAAACTGTCTCCCACTGAATGCAATTACGACGTGGGGGATCACGAATTACTAGCCATGAAGGCGGCTTTTGAGGGATGGCGGCACTGGCTGGAGGGCACTCAGCACCCTTTCACTGTCCTCACAGAGCACAAAAACCTCGAATATCTATCCTCTGCAAAATGGATGAACACTCGCCAAGCACGATGGGCCATGTTCTTCATGCGCTTCAACTTCACAGTCACCTACAGACCGGGATCCAAGAACACTAAAGCCGATGCACTATGCTCTCGCTTATACAATGAGCCCAACCAAAACGCTAGTATGGAGTCCATCATCCCCGAGACCCAAATAATCGCTCCCATCCAATGGGACATTATGACCGAGATTTTGCAGGCCAATGCATGTGCACCTCCTCCGGAAGATTTTCCTCCTACCAAGACCTACGTGCCCGAAGATTTCTGCGCAGCCGTCCTCGACCTACTACACGCGTCACCTAACTCTGGCCATCCAGGCATCTCGGGGACCATCCACGTCACGCAAAATAAATTCTGGTGGCCCTCTCTGTCCGAGGACACTAGAAATTTCGTAAAGAACTGCATCGCATGTAATACTCCAAAGGACTCTCATCAACTCCCTGCCGGATTGTTACAGCCATTACCTGTCCCACAACGACCCTGCACCGTAATTCTCACCATCATCAATCGCTTTTCGAAGGCATGCCACCTGATTCCACTGCCTAAACTCCACTGCATTCGAGACAGCCGAAACCCTCTGCAAATTCATATTCTGTTTTTTTGGTTTGCCCGAGGACATCGTCTCTGACCGAGGGCCCCAGTTCACGTCACGAGTCTGGTTGTCCTTCTTCAAACAACTGAACATTAACATCAGTCTCACCTCAGGTTATCACCCACAAGCCAACGGGCAGACAGAGCGCATGAACCAAGAGCTCACTCGCTTCCTCTGCTCATACTGTCAGAACAACCAGACCGAGTGGAGCAGGTACCTCATGTGGGCGGAGTATGCTTAAAATTCTCTCACCAAACCAGCCACCGGCATCACTCCGTTACATTGCATGCTCAGCTATCAACCTCCCTTGTTGCCATGGTCCGGCGACCCGTCTGACCTGGCAGCAGTGGATGAGTGGTTTCGGAAAAGCGAGAAGACATGCAAACAAGCGCATCTCCAGCTACAGAATGCCATCAGGAGACAGAAACCCCAGGCCGACAGACACCGCAGACTGCACCCCGATTATCAACCCGGACAGTGTCTGGCTCTCCACCCGAGACGTCCATCTCCGCCTACCCTGCAGAAAGCTCAGTCCTAGGTATTTGGGCCCTTTCAAAATCACGAAACAGATAAATCCTGTATCATATTGTTTGGCATTACCTCCTACTTACCTACCTACTCCCACCTTTTATGTCTCGCTGCTAAAACCTGCTGGTGGGCCGAAATGGAAACGAGAGGAGGCTGCTGACCCATCGGGTCCACCGCCCCTGCTGGTCAGCAGCGAGGAGGCTTACCAGGTCCACGACCTGCTAGATTCCAGAAGCCGGGGAGGCAATCTCGAATACCTGGTCGACTGGGAGGGGTACGGCCCGGAGGAACGCTCTTGGGTACGGGGGGGGGATGGGACGTCCTTGATCCTTCCTTGACTCACCGCCGAATTCCACCAAAATCACCTGGACAAACCGGCCCCTCGGCCCCGTGGAAGACCCCGGCGTCGCGCGCATCCTCGCTTCAGGAGCCGCTCACGGGGGCAAGCTCTGTCATGGTTGAGGCACCTGCCTCGTCCTCCAATCACCACCAGAGGGAACCTTGCCCCGAGTATTAGTATTTCCGGACTACATTTCCCATAATCCTCTTACTGGAACTGATTGCACTGCCACCTGCTTCCAATCACCCACTTCCTATAAAGCTTGAACTTGAACTTGACTCTAGTGCGAAGTCTCGATTTGCCATGGCGATCAGTCCGAGCGTTTCCTGTTTTGTTATTACTCCCGGTTCGTTACTTTGTTCTGTCCTTTTGTCTTACAATTTTTTGCCGCCTGCCCTGACCTACTGCCTGTTTTCTTGACCACGATTTCTGCCTCTTCTACGCTGTTGTGTCTGCCATCATTGTCCCTGCCTGTTGTTTACGAGAGAATCTAATAAAGCTTGCAAATGGATCCTCAACCCTATGACTCTTCATTACAATTTTACACTTGTAATATCTATTTTGCCCACCTGATGTCATCTGATCAACCAAAACAGGCTATACACACACCCACACCCCTACCCCCACACAAAAACATGGCATAATTTCATGTGAATAAAACTTCTTTTACACTCCTTATGTTTTTTTATTATACTTAATTTATGAACGATAAACCTTATGAAATTATGCCATGTTTTTGAGTAAAATAAGCAGAAATTATTAAATATTATTTCGGATAACCACTGACTGATAAATGTCAAACATTACTCAGCATATCTCCAGGCCAAAGCTGACTGATGCAACTAAATTCATAAATAAGAGAGGAAACAAATATGATTTGCAAAACACATGTATTTTATTTTTGAATTTCTTTATAGAAATATGAACGTGTGTGTGTGTGTGTGTGTGTGTGTGTGTGTGTGTGTGTGTGTGTGCAAAACATTTACAAATGTGTAGCCTTTGTTTTGTCTAGAGGCCAACTGAAATGCAATGCCCAATGCTTTGAACAGTGTTTGACTGTGTGTGTGTGAGTGTGTGTGTGTGTGTGTGTGCATGCGTGTGTGCGTGTGTGTGAAGCTTGTTGGTAGATCAGATTTTGCCCCCAGCTGGCCAAATGCATATAACAGGTGTGAAATATTTACAAATGAGTAGCTTTTATTTTTTCTGGAGGCCTAATGAATTGCAATGCCCAATGTTGTGTGTGTGTGTGTGTGTGTGCACGTGTGTGTTTAGTATCATTTTGGTAGATCGTGTTTTGCTCACTGCTAGGCAAAGGCATATCAAAAGTGTGAAATATTTACAAATGTTTGCCTTTTTTTTCTGGAGGCCTAATGAAATGCAATGTGTGTGTGTGTTTGTGTGTGTGTGTGTGTGTGTATGGTGTGTGAGTGTGTGTTTTGGGTGTGTGTGTTAGTTGACATTTTATGTGTGCATTTTTGTTTCTGTATGTATGTTCATTGCGCTGAAAAGGGCAAAAGTGTGACCTATTGCCCCACTAAATGTGGCCGAGTCAAAATGACCCGGGAGGATCCAAACCGCATAGTATATACTGGTCTGAACACATAGTTTAACGAAAATATACAAAATTAATTTTTCTTGCAAAGTTTGGAACAATGTGGAAGAAAACCCAAGTTATGACACATTAAACTTTTCTAAACCTTCCAGCAGGGTCAGATAGACCTGAGGAAAATATCAGGGTTAAGAAGCTTCATTGAGTGACGTTACTCAGTAACATTTCTGTGTGGTGTGTAGTCTAACAGACTAGTTTAATAAAGACTTTATCTGAGAAGAAATCTCAGCTCAAACAATTTGTGTGATTTATCAGTTATTTTAAAACAATAATTTATCTAATATCTGACATTACTGTCATTACTAACAGGGGGCAACCCACTCTGCTCCAGGGGCGCTGTATCATAGCTGCCCCTGCACTCTGACCCCAATCTACTCAGTTGGGGTATGTGAAGAAAAGAATTCCACTGTGCTGTAATGTATATGTCAAGTCAAGTCTCTTTTATTGTCACATCACCACAGCACATGTGCCTTGGTGAGTGAAATTCTTAGGAGCAAACTCCAGAAATTGCAGGACAATTATAAAGATAAAGATATAGCTAATGAGTTATGTGAAATTGTGCAATTTGCTCATACATATAGTCAGTACAATATGTGTGTACAATATGTACAATTAGCAAACAGATAATGGAATCAACAAGTGAACATGTGCAATTTGCTCATACATATAGTCATTACACACAGTGTACTATTGGGCATCCTTACAGTAGCACTACACTTTATATGCAATATGTACTTTATGTATATACATACACACACACACACACACATATATATATATATGTGTGTGTGTGTAAATATATGCAACAGATTGTACAGGTACAAAAGTGACATGGATGTGCATCGGATGGTATCTAGTGGTAACAGATGGATTATGGTATTGAATGCAGTGTGTATGTATAGACCAGTGTGTATAGTCCAGTGTGGATAGTCCGAAGTTAGAGTGCAGTGTGTGGCATACCATATTGTGAAAGTATGCTGTATGGTGTTTTAGTTGTGACTGTTAATTAGTCTGATAGCCTGAGGGAAAAAGCTATCCCTCAATCGGCTAGTGCAGGATCGGATGCTGTGGAGACGTCTTCCTGAGGGAGGCAGAGAGAGAAGTCTGTGGGACGGGTGGCTGGAGTCTTTTATGATCCTCCGGGCTTTCCTTATACACCTCCTGGTGTAGATGTCCTGGAGGGAGGGAAGTTCACCTCCAACAATGTGGCTTGCAGTTTGCTAAACCCTTTTCAGGGCTTTACGGTTGCCAGCGGTGCTGTTTCCAAACCAGGCAGTGATGCAGCCCATCAGGATGCTCTTTATAGTGCAGGTGTACAATGTTCTGAGGATGCTGGGGCTCATTCCAAACTTCCTCAGCCGTCTCAGGAAGAAAAGGCGTTGATGTGCCTTTTTCAGTACTGCGTCAGTGTGTGTGGCCCAGATGAGATCCTCGCTGATGTTAATGCTGAGAAACTTAAAGCTGCTCACCCGCTCCACAGGTGTCTTGTTGATGGTGATGGGTTTGTAATCACTCCTCTGTCCACCACCAGCTCCTTGGTCTTGTCAGTGTTGAGTGAGAGGTGGTTCTCCTGACACCATGTAGTCAGGGTGCTTACCTCTTCTCTGTAGACCGTCTCATCGCTGTCGGTGAGCAGGCCTATCACCGTTGTGTCGTCAGCGAATTTGACGATGATGTTGGAGCTGTGTGGCTGCCAGTGTTGTATAAAGTACTAGAAAAAGACTTTGGTAAAAGTGAAAGTTACCTTTTAGAATATTACTCAAGTAAAAGTCTTAAAGTATCTGATATTTACTGTACTTAAGTATCAAAAGTAATTTTCTGTTATTTAATGTACTTGAAGTAAAAGTAAAAAGTAAAATTTCAGTGATTTTCGGTAGGCATAAGAGGCACTTCATCCGGTAGGAAGAATCTTTCATTCCAATGTACAGAAACATTTCTTGCAAATACGGCCACGGGTGTACAGTATAACGTTATCTTCTTGCACCCTGTTCACCACTATCGTCGGGGTGGTCGTCTACAACAGGGGCGGCCAACGCGCGGCCCCCGAGCCGCATGCGGCTCTTTGCCTGGTTTCATGCAGCTCTTACGTTCATATCGAAGTTTGTGTGTCTTTATATTGTGCATGTTCGCTTCGCTTGAGTTCAATACGGTATTTTCGTCAAACGCGCATGTGAGTTTCACAGTAGGAGCAAGATCATTTGAGTAAACAATTTGTGTCAAGTTCGCTCTTAAAATGGCAGGGGGAAAAAAAGGTGATGATCATGTGTGCCCATGTGTATGATGTGGCTCTTTGTGGTAACACAGTAAAAAATGTGGCTCTGACTGGTTGGCCACCCCTGGTCTACGATAACGGGAGGTCCTCCAGCAGGTGCTTCCATGGCGGCTTCAGTTGTGCTTCCGCCTCCTTTTGGCAACATTATGCTGAAATTGAGCATGCGGAGCTGTGTAACGCGATTTAGGAGCAGTAATTCGCCAAACCTCCCTTATTGCAGTTGCACACATTTCTTCTGATTTTGTTTTGTAGTAACGAGTAACGAAGATGTTTAGTGGAAATATAGCGGAGTAAAAGTATACATTTTATCTAGAAAATGTAGTGGAGTAAAAGTGAAAGTTGACATAAATTTAAATAGCAAGTAAAGTACAGATACAGTACGTGAAAGTTCTACATAAGTACGGTAACGAAGTATTTGTACTTTGTTACATTACAACACTGGTGGCTGCACAGTCATGTGTGTACAGGGGGTACAGGAGTGGGCTGAGAACACAGCCCTGAGGAGCATCAGTGTTGAGGGTCAGTGGGGAGGAAGTGTTGCTGCCCATTCTTACTACATGACTTCTGCCTGTCAGGAATTACAAAATCCAGCTGCACAGAGATCTGTTTAGTCCCAGAGTCTGGAGCTTTGCAACAAGTGTGGCAGGCACTATAGGGGTAAATGCTGAGCTGTAGTCCACAAACAGTATTCTCACATATGTGTTCTTATTTTCCAGGTGGGAGAGAGCAGTGTGTAGGGTGAAAGCGATAGCATCGTCAACGATTGCTACGATATGCAAATTGCAGCGGGTCCAGTGAGGCAGGCAGCACAGAGCAGATGTAATCTCTGATGAGTCTCTCAAAACACTTGCTGAAGATGGGTGTGAGAGCTACTGGCCTACAGTCATTTAGGCATGTGATTTTATTTTTCTTTGGTATGGGCACAATGGTGGATTTTTTGAAGCATGATGGAACCACAGACAGACAGACAGAGGGAGAGGTTGAAAATGTCTGTGAAAACACCAGCTAGTTGGGATGCGCATGCTCGGAGCACACGGCCTGGGATGCCATCAGGACCCGCAGCCTTGCGTATGTTTACCCGTCGGAAGGATCGGGTTACATCCGCGACAGAGACGGAGAGTGCACTCACATCTCCTGCAGTAGCCACGGGAGCGCTCTGTGTGGGCGGGGTTGTGAGCCTCGAAACGAGCATAAAAGTTATTAAACTCATCCGGTAGAGAGGCGGCAATGTTCACAGTCGCTGGTTTGTTCCCTTTAAAGTCAGTGATGTTGTTGATACCCTGCCACATGCTTCTTGCATCGTTGTTGTTGAATTGTTCTTCAACTTTGTTTTTATATTGTCTTTTTGCGGCTTTGATGGATTTCCTGAGATCATAACTCGCTTGTTTGCAATCATCAAGGTTCCCGGATTTAAAAGTGGATGTCCGCGCTGACAAGGCTGTTTGAACATTGCTATTAATCCACGGTTGTTGGTTACGGTAGATGCGGATTGTTTTTGTTGGCACAACATCTTCTACACACTTCCTGTAGTTGGCACTTCTGAAGTTGGCTTTGTTAAAGTCCCTTGTAACAATAAACGCTGCATCTGGGTACGCGGTTTCCTGCTTACATATATTCCCATACAGTTCTTTGAGTGCCTGGTCTGTGTTAGCTTGAGGAGGAATGTAAACAACTGTGATAATGACCGCTGTAAATTCCCTCGGTAGCCAGAATGGTCGACACAGAAGCATATGAAATTCCAGATCAGGGGAGCAGAAGGATTTAATAGAGTGTAGGTTCCTTTCATCACACCACGAGTTGTTGATAAAGAAACAAACACCCCACCTCTGCTTTTCCCTGTGAGCACTTTCGTCCTGACCAAACGGTGCACGGAGAACCCTATGAGCTCGATGGCTGAGTCTGGAACCTCTGCAGACATCCAGGTTTCTGTGAGCCAAATAATGAAGCAGTCCCTTGTTTCTCGCTGGTATGAGATACATGCCCGTAGTTCACAGAGTTTGTTGTCCAGTGACTGAACATTAGCCAGCAAAATGGTTGGGAGAGGAAGTCGGAGGGGACGGCGTCTGAGTCTGACAAGGACGCTGGCTCTCTTCCCTCTTTTCCAGCGGCGTTTCCTCAGTCGCGTCCGTGCGGCCCAGATAAAGGGCTCTGAAGCGCCAGCATTCAAGAACTCAAAGTTTGGTTTACGTTTTGCGAAGTAGGAACCTATATTTAGAAGCGTGTCAATTGTAGGCAGTTATGCAAACAACATCCAGCACACAGAAAAGCAGAATAACCAGTAAAATAAATGAAAAACTGCAGAGTTTCCTCTGAGCTCGCAACAAGGCTGCCATGCTCGGCGCCATCTTGGATCTTTTTGTGGCGATAATAAAGGCTTTCATGCCCCCGTCCTATCATTAGTTAGATTTTCCTTCATGATTTAACATCATAGCCTGTTTAAATACAAAATATCTTGTGTTTGAACTGATAGATTTTAAATGTTATCATGTTCACTATATTAAGTGTCCATACACGTTAATGTTGACAGGTGACACAGTCATATTGATTGGTGAAGCTGCTCGTGTGTGTGTGTGTGTGTGTTACATAAACAACTGATAAATGAGCAGATCTCTTTTAGCTCATTGTCCTCTTTTTACAGTCATGTAAGTTATTTTGAGTGACAGCTGATGTTGAGTTTCTTCTCAAACCTGTGCCCACCCTGTTTTACCCAGGCCCACCCACTGTTCACAATCTGACAGGAATGTTTTGTTCAGTGTTAATTATACTTTATATAATAAAAAAATCTGTTGATGAAGAGTGTGTCATTGTGTCTCTATACAGGTTGTGTGGTTGTGGTGTCTCAGATGAAGACTGTGCTGCTCTGGCTTCAGCTCTGAGATCAAACCCCTCACACCTGAGAGAACTGGATCTGTCCTATAATAATCTAGGGGACTCAGGAGTGAAGATTTTCTCTGCTGTACTGGAGAATCCTCACTGTAAACTGGAGACACTGTGGTAAGATCATCTCTCTGAGCGTCACATGACCTGCTCCTCAGTAACATTCTCTAATAGTGAGACTGAAGCAGAAGTTTTACGTTCATCATCAGGGTCCTGAGGATGAAGATTGTTTCTTTTCACTGCACACTGATGATTTCTCACAGACTCTGATGTGACTGCAATGTGTCTGAAATTACTGTGAAATTTACTAAAACATTGGAACTAATCACACAAACTGGAGCTGGGACACAAACTAAATGTACTGTGTGAGCTGCAGGGTTTAAAAGCAGCACTGACAGGAAATGATGGAAATAAATAGAACTTGGAGACTAAAATTACACAAGAGTCTCTGGTCAGCTCACACTATCAGAATATATGTGACTGTGTGTGTGTTGGATGTAATAATGTCACTCAGAGATCAGGTGGATGGTCACTCGGGGTTGCTTTACTGTATCTGGGGAAAACAGCACCAAAAGGTTTATCAGCATACAGTGCATCAGTGTCACAGTGGAAGTCTTAACTGAATAAACAGAAGTTCTGAGTTTACAAGCAGGACAATTAACACACTCTTCATACTCAAACACAACTAGGAGCTGACTGACAAAATAAGTAAACTTTTGTGTAGTTTGTAGTTCAAACTTGGGCTTGAAAATGATCCAAACTTAATTATTAATTAATTATTATTATTTATGCTGAAATTAACAACAATATTTATAAACGTTACATAAAGAATTGATGGATTTACCCTCCATCAGGGGGCAGAAGGGCTGCATGATGAAGGTTAAAATGATCATCAAGAGTCAGTTATCTGTCAGCTATCAGCTTTTTTATTTCAATTATTTTCACATATGATTTTTTTTACAGTCAAATCAGTAAAACTTGTTATAAACAGAAGAGAAATAAAGAAGTTCTCTGTATTATAAGAAGATGTAAAATTCTGTTCAGTGTACAAGTGGGTCTGTTTTACACTCTAACTGTTATAATAAAATTAAATTGTAATAAGACTCCACTGTAGAAAACAGAATGATTCAGAGGTGAATGAACTAAACCTACACTATACATGTCAGTATTTGTACTATACATTTGTGTTGTCAAGGTTTTTGTTAGAAACACAAGTCTATCAACATGATCCAGCTTTAGTGAGGACCACAAGAGAGTAACAATATTCCCCAGTACTAAAAGCCCTCTCTGAAGGGGAACCTACACCTGACCTAAATGATATTAAAAACTGGACACTGCTGAGTTTGTTATTCAGAGATTATAAATTACTCTCCAAGGTTTTGGCCAACAGACTGAGTGAAGTCTTAGAACAAGTCATCCATCGTGATCAGACAGATTGTGTCCCAGGAAGATGAGTTTTTATAATATTTCTGTTATCTGGGATCTTTTAGATCTCAGTAAGAGTCTTAACCAGATTTTGGTCTAGTGTCAGTAGACCTAGAAAAGACTTTTGACCGAGTCGAACACAACTATTTATGAATGTGTTCATTTAGTTTTAGTCCTGATTTTGTTTCCATGATAAAGGTTTTGTACAGTGATGTTGAAAGTCTACTGAAAGTTAATGGTGACTTATGTGGTTCCTTATAAAGTTTATAGAGGTGTTAGACAAGGTTGTGTCGTGTCTGGTGTGTTGTATACTTTAGTAATAGAAAGACTTTTAAGCAAGTTAAGAACAGATTTGTACTGATTATATATTCTGAAGTTCACAAACCTGTTTATCACCTGATGATGAAGATGATGATGATGATGATGTTTTAATTAAATCAGAGGTAAGTTTGATGTTGGAAATATTAACACAATTTAAAAACATCTCTGTTACAAAAGTAAACTGATATAAATGTAAATCCATGGATGTCCATATTGTTTACAGAGTTAAACTGTTTCATGCCTTTCTGCAGTGTAATAGATGAACATTTATTGTGTTCTAGTCTATTTGATGTGAGGAAACGTTCTCACTAGAAATCTTTATTTGTGGATTCTGTCAAAATTCATTCATTCATCTTCTACTGCTTATCCGAACTACCTCGGGTCACGGGGAGCCTGTGCCTATCTCAGGCGTCATCGGGCATAAAGGCAGGATACACTCTGGACGGAGTTCTGTCAAAATTATTTATTTAATATATCTGACAATATTTTATTATTGTAATGAAGGGTTTTAAAAATCTGTTGATGAAGAGTGTGTCATTGTGTCTCTATACAGGCTGCGTGAGTGTGATGTCTCAGATGAAGGCTGTGCTGCTCTGACTTCAGCTCTGAGATCAAACCCCTCACACCTGAGAGAACTGGATCTGTCTGATAATAATCTAGGAGACTCAGGAGTGAAGATTCTCTCTGCTGTACTGGAGAATCCTCACTGTAAACTGGAGACACTGGGGTAAGATCATCTATTAAAACATTAATAATAAATCATGGTCTAATCTTCATCCAGGTCGTAATAATAGATAAACACATTGTGTATAAATAAAACACAGTCACAGTTGTTCTTGTCAATACTGAATAAACCATTTACACTTTCACAGTCGGGGTTTAAAAAATACACCAATGAATTAACAACTAATTAGAGTCTGACCCTGTTTTAGGTCTGATTACTGACAGTCTGATCTTCTCAAGAAAGATCAGACTGAACTCGGATTAAAACAGAGATTTTGTTGAGATGTGAAGCAGAGAAAAGTTACAGAAAACATTTACATTAATATTTTATTTCTCACATACACAACCATACACAGTACGACATGTAGTGAAATTTTTTAAACTGTCTGAGATTTAAACATAAAATAAAATAGAATAATAAAAAGAAAATAGAATAAAAATAGAATAGATGTAACAAATAGAAATGTAAGAATCAGTTTAATGGAGTGTAAAAATAAATGTGAATATGGATCAGTGGCAGAACAATGTGAGTGTTTTAATAAAGTTCAGATGTGTTAAATACTGCAATATATGAAATATGTTATGTGTAAAATAAAATCTGGCTGATGTATCAGTGTTGTGTATGAAAGTCCAGAAAATGTCCAAGTTCTAGTCTTATGTGTTGTCCTGGGGTCTCATTTATAAAACTGCGCAGGATCCCTACTAAAAGTTTACGTGCGCCCAAAAGCCAAAAATGGTGTATGCCAAAAAATATTCCGATTTATAAAACCGGGCGTACGCACACCTGTAAGCAATGTTCCCGCAGATGTGCGTATGTGAACCAGCCTCATATCCCGCCCTGTACACGCCCATTTTTACACACCCATTACACACTCGACAACTGCGTGGGCACAAGAGTGGACCTCGTTATAATGAGTTTCCTCTGCGCTCTGTGGGTTTAAAAATGGGGTGAGGAGTCAGCGTCTCAGGGGGTAGCCACTGTCACCTGCAGGTTATAATTATATTAAAAACAACATTGTTGTAATTATATTAAAAACAAAATTGTTACAGTTTCTACTTTTTAATATTGTTAAACTCACCAAGAAGCCAGCCATCACGTACTGCGCCTGCATTTAGTCTGTTCCCTACACTGCTACAGTATGTGTCAAGATAAAGGAATCATGTGTTGAACCAGGCCAGCGTGCCACAATGTTTGTGAGGGTCATGTTGGAGTCACATATGATTTGCACATGAATGCACATGCTTTATATTAACATAAGCAAATTCGTTTTCAGATGGTGCCCTTATAGCAACATGACTGCAGTCAATTGCGCCGATTACATTTGGGAAACCAGACATTGCTGCAAATTGCATTTTAATTTTGGCCTGTTCTCGCACAGTGTAGGGGAACCTGATGTATCGACTACCCATATTAAGTATACCAGAGGTATTCAACTAAAATTTAAAGAGGTCCAGTAAGAGAAAATTTCTTGAAGCGAAGGTCCGGAAGATCATAATGTCTCACTAGTTAGTCTGATATATATTTAAGTAGCCTAGTAGTTGTATCAACATCTGCAAGCAATCAATACCTGACTGTCAAATCAAATAAATTCAGTACAAGTCAAAAACTAAATATTTATTGTCATGTAACATAGAACTGAACATATGTATGATTGTAGATATGTATAATGTTCTCTCATTAAATTAATAAAAGCTACATTTCAAAATAAGAGAAAATAAATAAAATGTGAAAATTGTATCTTTAAATAAAGTGCTTAACTTTCCCTTTTACAGTATAGCTCAGTGAGAGAACTGAGCTCTAGCTTGGCTTGCCAGGATTTTAAACCTGGGCTTGAATGGAGTCAGGGCCGCTCTCATACACATGTGGAGGTGCTCATTAGTGACCCTGGAACCATATTTAGTTTGGATTATGTTCATTGTAGAGAAAGCTGCCTCGCAGTTGTATGTAGAGCCAAACATGGTCAGGATGTATAGGGCTACTTCCCTCAGACCTGAGAAAGCTGTCTCAGGGACGCTGGCTTCAGATTTGAGTGGATATGTTTGTTCAAAACCTTTATGTTTTGTCTCATAATGGCGTTTCACATTGCCACTTTTAATAAGTGCCACAGTTTCTGAACATATGAGACACACTGGTTTACATATGAGACACACTGGTTTAGTGCTCCCAGTGGGAAGTATAAACAGAAATTAGTCTGTCCGTTCTGGATTAAATGTTTTTGCTGTCCACTTTTCTTTTTTTGGAGAGCGGCATTTATTCTTTATTCTTCCTTTCTCCGTCTCACTCGTCTGTTTCTCTCCCTTTCTCCGTCTCACTCGTCTGTTTCTCTCCCTTTGTTTTCTACATGTATCGCTATCTTTCTTCCATGTGTAAGTTTACTCTAATTCTCTCTCATCTGTCTTGCGCTGTTGAGTCGCAGTGTTTACTTCAGGAATGCACAGACTTGATTGGCTGAGTGGTATCACGTGGGATGGCTTAACTCGCATGCAATTGGTCTGTGCGTTTCCACTACTACTACCGTAAATATTACAAAAGCTGCACCGGTAAAATGGAAGCGCCCCGTCAAGTTTTAAATCATATCCTTTTGTTTTGGCTGTAGGTCCGGGTCCGTATTGGACAGCTTCTGGGTCCGGACCCGGACCGCGGTCCACCTGTTAGTGACGCATGAAGTATACCATTCAAAACGACAGATATTATGGCACTCAGGGACGGCTGTGATATACCAGACCTATAGGGTGAGATGATAGATTCCAATAGAATTATTTCATATACAAAAAGGTCTTAGACACTAGGTCTTAGAAATAATTTTGTCAGGGTTGGCCGGAAGGGAGGACTCAAATGCAGGACGGCGATGTAAATAATTAAAGTCTTTAATGAGTTAAACACAATAATCAGGCAAGGCAGGCGAACACTCAGTGTAATAAACAGTCCGATAATCCAGTACACAGGCAGGCAGGGTAATACAGGGCAGGCAAAACACAGAGTGCAAACAGTCCAATAATCCGGTACACAGGCAGACAGCGTGATACAGGGCAGGCGAAGACACAGAGTGAAAACAGTCCAATAGTCCGGTACACAGGCAGGCAGAGTAATACAGGGCAGGAGAAAACACAGAATGAAGAACAGTCCAATAATCCGGTACACAGGCAGGCAGAGTAATACAGGGCAGGCAAAACACAGAAACCAAAAACAAACCGAATCAAACCAGGCAGGGCAGAACAGGAACAAGGCTGGATGAATCACAGAGCAAGCTGAGAAAACCATCTGGCAAGGGACCATGTGAAGGCAGCATCCTTTTATAGTGCTTGACACCTAAAATGGCCGCCGCCCTGGAAGTGCAAATCCAAGATGGCCGCCAACCTGGAAGTGGTGCAGCAAACCAGGAAGTGCTGACAGTACCCCTCCCTCCATGGGGCGTCTCAAGACGTCCCTCCAGGCTGGTCAGGGTGGTCACGATGAAACTGCTCAGGAACCCAGGAGCGCTCCTCTGGACCGTAACCCTCCCAATCAACCAGATACTGCCATCCTCTACTGCGACGTCTGGAACGCAGGAGCCAGCGAACAGTGTAAGCAGGGCCCCCATCAATGAACCGGCGGGTGGAGGGGGTCTGGTGGAGGGAACCAGCGAGCAGGCTTGAACTGGCTTGAGTCTGGAGACTTGGAAGCTAGGGTGAATACGTAGGGCTCTGGGGAGCTTGAGTCTGACCGCCACTGGATTGAGCACCTTGGAGATAGGAAAAGGCCCAACAAAGCGTGGGGCAAGTTTCCTGCAGGCAACCTTAAGCGGCAGGTCTCTGGTGGATAGCCAGACCCTCTGACCAACACGATACAGAGGTGCTGGACGGCGCTTGCGATTGGCCCACTGGGCGTAGCTCCTGGAAGAACAGAGTAGGACCGCACGTGCCTTTCTCCAGACACGTCAGCAGCGCCTGACCAGGGCAAAAGCCGAGGGAACTGATGCCTCCATTTCCTGGTTGGAGAACAGTGGAGGCTGGTATCCATATGCGGCCTGGAAGGGGGAGAGACCCGTGGCAGCTGATGGCAGGGAGTTGTGGGCGTATTCCACCCACACCAGGTTAGAGGTCCAGGATGTAGGTTCTTTGGAGCAGAGGATGCGAAGTCCTTTCTCTAGTTCCTGGTTCAGCCGCTCAGTTTGTCCGTTAGACTGAGGGTGGAACCCAGAAGACAGGCTGATGGTGACCCCCAAGAGCTGGCAAAACTCTCTCCAGAAGTTAGAAGTGAACTGAGGTCCACGATCAGATACAATGTTGCGTGGGAGGCCATGCAGGTGGAAGACATGCTGGAGCATGAGCAGGGCTGTTTCCTTGGCTGACGTAAGTTTGGGCAAGGCAATGAAATGGGCCATCTTGGAGAATCGATCCACCACAGAGAGGATGGTGGTGAACCCAGCGGACGGGGGTAAGCCAGTAACAAAGTCTATGGAGACATGAGACCAGGGCCGTCTGGGGACAGGAAGCGGACGGAGCAAGCCGGCTGGGGAACCCCGGGGTGTCTTATGCTGAGCGCAGACAGGACATGCCGCTACAAACTCACGGACATCCTTCCTTATCTTAGGCCACCAGAAGCGTTGCTGGAGGACTGACAAAGTGCGGGCCAAGCCAGGGTGACAGAACAGGTGAGAGCTGTGGCACCATTGGAGGACTTGGGAGCGTAAATGGTCAGGAACGAACAACCTTCCCTCTGGACAGCCCTCTGGGACCGGGAGACTGGAGCTGGCCTGCTGGACCTTCCTTTCAATGTCCAGGCGAAGGGCTCGGACCATGACGGAGGAAGGAAGTATATGCTCCACGACAGGTTCTCCATCATCCTCCATGGTGAACTGCCTAGATAGAGCATCCGGCTTGGCATTCTTGGATCCTGGGCGGTAGGACAGGGTGAAATTAAAACGCCCAAAGAAAAGGCCCCAACGGGCTTGTCTGGAATTCAGACGCTTGGCCGAGCAAAGATATTCAAGATTCCGGTGGTCCGTCCAGACTAGAAAGGGCTGCCCAGCACCCTCCAACCGCCATTCCTCCAGGGCCAACTTGACGGCCAAGAGTTCCCGTTCGCCTATAGGATATTTCCGTTCAGCTGGACTGAGGCGCCTAGAGAAGATGGCACAGGGATGGAGCCGGTAGTCTTTGGCGGATCGCTGAGACAGAATGGCCCCCACCCCAACATCAGATGCATCCACCTCCACAATAAACTGCCGGTCTGGGTCAGGGAGATCCAGGATGGGGGCTGTCGTGAAGAGGTCCTTGAGTCTGGTGAAAGCTTGCTCAGCCTCAGAATTCCAGCTGAAGGCTTTAAGTGTGGAGGTTAGCCGATGTAGGGGGGCAGCAACAGTGCTCTAGCCCCTGATGATCTTGCGATAAAAATTTGCAAACCCCAGGAAGCGCTGAAGCTGCTTTCTGCTCTCTGGGGTAGGCCAGTCCCTCACTGCCTTAACCCGGTTGGAGTCCATCTGTATGCTGCCGGGTGAGAGAATGAAGCCCAAAAAGGTGGTACTGGTGGTGTGGAATTCACATTTCTCTGCTTTCACATACAGATGGTTCTCAAGGAGGCGTTGAAGCACGACTCGAACATGATTTCTGTGTTCCTCCAAGGAGCGGGAAAAGATCAGAATATCGTCCAAGTAAACAAAGACAAATTTGTTCAGAAGGTCTCGCAGGACATCATTGACCAAGGCCTGGAAAACTGCTGGCACATTGGTCAGGCCAAATGGCATGACCAGATATTCATAGTGACCAGAGAGGGTATTAAAAGCCGTCTTCCACTCGTCTCCCTCTTGAATACGGATACAGATGTGGCCTTTAAGAAGGAACGTCTTTTGCCGCAGCATTCTGCAATTATTGCCGCAGTTTGCCACAGTTTACCGCACTTCTGTTCGGGGGGACTATCTTAGCAATCACCTTAATGTGTTTCGCTTCACAGAATATCCACCAGGTGGCACATAAGAACCCTGTTTCTCTTAAGCACTCAAAGGTTTTTTAAGATTGCATAATATGTTTATATTATTAATTTACATTTAAAAAAATAGATTTTTTTATTTTACTTCACATTACATCAGAATTGTGAGAAAACATCCACAATAAAATATAATTATAAAGACGTATGAAACATTCTTATTATTATTATATATTGCCTACATTTACTCAAATAATAGCAATGTAAAATATAAAGGAAATCACAGTTCATGTTAGGCGTAACATAACATAAGTGACATTAAGAGATTTTATTAAGTTACTTTAATCATTTATTTTAGAGATATTTATAGAAATATCTCTAAAATCATTTATTTGCATTGCCTTCTGTATTGCATTCGTTTTGTACATTTACAGGTGCACAAATACTGGCTCATTTTAATTTCATTAAGACACTGCTGTGTTCTGTATTGATCGATGTTCTGTAAATTTTTACTTAACAAGCCTAAACCATGTTATTCAATTTGTTATTATTATTATTATTATTATTTACTGACATTAAAAATGGTCAAAATGGTTTCAAATCTCCTGGCTTTGAAATATACCAGCCTGTAATTGTGCATTAACTTTTGTGCCTCTAGAGTGAAAATAATTCAAAATTTCTTTTTTTTTTACTAGAAAATGAGGAATTTTATTGAGGTTTATTATACCAAATATTAATGAGGTTTATTATACCAAATATTAAAAAAATTTTCACAAAATATATGTTAATATGTTGTAAACAAGTTGGTGAAAAAGGCTATCTTATATACTTCATTTTTTATAAGCAGTCAAAACAGACAAGGTCAAGTTGACTCAGCGCTCCTAATTTGTATAGGAATTCAGACGAGGTCTGCAGGAGGGTTAAGTTATGCAATATCGACCCATTCAGAGCCGATCGGCCCTATACGCAAGTTGCGTAGGGCCACGCAAATTACGCAAGGGCCCCAGGGAGGTCAGGATCGGCTCTGGACCCATTTTTTATTGGGTCCAAGTTATAAACATTCATCTGAAATACCCTTTAAGTTATGCAGTAAATAGCATTTAAACAAAGTAACTGCAAGCAAAAGCTTGTGGGAGATCACGTGACCTGCTGACAGTAATGGCCGCTTGAGTCTGGAGCTCCTCATTTCGGCGTTATTAAACCATCCGGCACCGCTACAATCTTGACACAGACCTAACGCCTTTACCTCCAGTGCTTAGCGTTTAAAGGGCAATGGCTAAACGTCAACTTTTACTATCCTCCCCGGAGAAAAAACGGATGAAAGATCCGGACGATGAGAAGCTGCGCAATATGGTGGCTGACGAGCTAAAGTTACAGCTCGGCATGGTTCGAGAAATTTTTAGGGAGGAGATTCAACCGATGGCGGAAAGAATCGGCTCTCTTGAAAAAGAGATGAGAGCGATTAGCAATAATTTCGATAACATCCAATCCGCGGTACGGAAAGTGAAACAAGACTCGGTCGAAGTCAAACAGGCCGTGGTTACGCTACAAGACCAGGTGGCGAGACTGGAGGATAAGAGCCGACAGAGCAATCTGCGTCTTGTCGGACTAAAAGAGGGAGAAGAAGGAAGCGATCCTGTCGGTTACTTACAAGCTCAGTTGCCGATATGGATTCCGGCTCTTCAAAACGGTGGGTTTGAAATAGAAAGAGCACACCGAATTTACACTGGTGATAGCAAAGGGAAGGGCCCGCGAACACTGATTTTTAAATTGCTACGGTTCCAAGATAGAAACGCCATTCTTAAAGGGGCACGCGCCGAAGGGCAAATCTCACATAAAGGCAACCTGCTTCACTTCTACCCGGATTACAGTAATCAGACTGCCACTCAAAGACGAGAGATGAACTTATGCAGGAAGAAGCTCACGCAGATGGGGATCTCCTCCTTTATGATTTACCCCTCCATAGTAAAGGTAACGCACCACGGATCAACCACACTCCTTCAAACGCCGTCGGAGGTGGAAACGTATCTAGCTCGACAGCAGGCTCTCGCCACCCCTACGTCGGCTCGTAATAACACTCCAGCCGAAGCGTTAATGGAAGCCAGTCCATGATATCGAAGGTAAAGATGACATTACTGTCTACGGGGCGGCTGTGTTAAGGAAGTTTTGGACAAAGTGTGATGCCGAGGTGACCCCCGGGCTCGGGTGATCAACTGTTATACTGGCCACGTATCCCACATTTGTTAATCTTCAGGCAGACAGGAGAGTTTGTTTCCACTCTCTGCTTACTGCCTTCTCATTTTTTTTCTCACTGTTGTTCATTTATTGTTCCAGATGCCATGATATGTTTCGTAACGGTTTTGTTTTTCATTTACAATGTATACAATGCTGTTTTGATTTATGGCTCTTAAAGTAATTTCTTGGAACGTCAATGGTCTAAATGGTGCAATCAAAAGGACAAAGTGTTTAGATTATTTAAGATCTAAAAAGGCGTCCGTGGCATTGATACAAGCAAGCAGGTGACGTTAATAGATTTCAAAACAGGCATTATAAATTAGTCTCCTTTTCCTCCTCCACTAAGAAAACAAAGGGGGTTATGATACTTATAGCCCGTCATCTCACTTTGCATACTAAGAGTGATACGGACGGCCGTATTACATGCGTGCTAGGTACATGGTCCCATAATAAATACGCCTTTATCTCAGTTTATGCCCCCAATGAATACGACAATGTATACGACAATTTTATCAACAACTCACACAAATGATATTAAGCCTTAGTGGCTATCACCTTATAATTGGCGGTGATTTCAATATGGTGCATGACCCCATACTTGATAGGTCTCATATGTCACAGTCTGATCCAGCCTCTTCTAAGATGTTTAAAGAGTTTATAAAACAAATTAGTGTATGTGACATATGGCGACTGAAAAATGACAAAGTCAAAGATTTCACTTTTTTCTCGGCACGCCACAAAACCTTTTCTCGTATTGATTACCTGCTGGTATCACCTGCTTACATTCCATTTATTGACAGTACTGATATATTGCCTCTTCTTCTCTCAGATCATTCCCCTGTGACTCTAAGCCTTCTTCCATACCCCCTCCTAACCGGGTATAAGCGCTGGAGATTCAATACCTCCTTACTTCAAGATCAAAAATTTATTACACAATTACGTGCCTCTTTAGTTGATTTTATTCAATTAAATAACGACTCAATAAATAATCCTCAATCTCTATGGGAGGTTACAAAATGTTTTATAAGAGGAAAATGCATCGCCTTTTCTTCCCATCGTCAGAAAATAAGGAATAGTCGCAGAAACGAGTTGGAAAATTTAGTTCAGGTGATAGAACGAGAACTTAAAAATACTTATAGTCGGCATAAGGCAGAAGAACTGCGAGCACTTAAATCTGAGTTGAAAGGTTTACTTTTACATAGAGCAGAATTCATTATGCATCGTACAAGGCAGTCATTATTTTAATGGTGAGAGACCAAGCAGGTTATTAGCAGCAAGGATCAAACAGGTGGAATCTAAAGCAATCATACAAGCAGTGAAGAAAAATGATGTTATTTACACACAGCCTGAAGATATTAATCAGACTTTCAAATCATTTTATGAGCAACTATACACCTCTAGTTCCTCTAGCAGTCCCCAGCAATTTATCTCCTTCCTTCAACAGCTTCATCTTACTAAGTTTGATGCAGAACATCAGGAGCTACTAAACCGTCCCATATCCCCTGAGGAGTTAAAACTGGCCCTCGATTCTATGTCAAAGAACAAAGCCCCGGGTAATGACGGAATTCCACCTGAATTAATATCATCTATCTGGGACATAGTATCGCCACTTATTCTTAACTCCCTAAACTACGCGATTAAAAATAATGCTCTGCATAGAGACCAAAACACAGCTCTTATAACTCTGCTACTTAAGAAAGGAAAAGATCCCTTAGAATGTGCCAGTTACCGGCCCATTAGCCTTATTGCCACTGATGCAAAACTTCTCGCTAAAACCCTAGCTATTAGGCTTAACAAATGTGTCGGTAAGGTTATTAATTATGATCAATCCGGATTTCTTAAAGACCGGTTTGCTTCCGATAACATCAGACGACTATTTCACATCATTCACGGATCGGACTCCTATCAGGCCTCCTCTGCAGTCATCTCACTAGACGCGGAGAAGGCCTTCATAGAATTGAATGGGGGTTCTTATGGGCGGTCCTTGAACACCTAGAAGTAGGTCAAGAATTCATTAATATGGTCAAAACCCTTTACAATAACTGCTCAGCCAGTGTAATAACCAACTCTATGATATCCCGCCCCTTTACTTTGGGTCGTGGCACCCGTCAAGGCTGTCCACTATCGCCTCTTCTTTTTACACTTTCAGTAGAGCCGCTAGCACAAGCAGTGCGTCAGTCCTCAACTATTCATCCCATTATTTGTGTAGATACATCACACAAAATTTCTCTCTACGCAGATGACATTTTGCTCTATGTATCTGATATAGCTTCATCAGTCCCTGAATGTTTAAATCTTTTTGACGCATTCGGTGCATTATCTGGTTATAAAATTAACTGGAGTAAATCCGCCTTAATGCCACTCAATGATTCAGCAAGACAGGAATGTCTGAAGCTACCATCTCAGATTCCTGTAGTCCAACAATTTACTTATTTGGGCATCAACATCTCTTCCCCAATCTCCCAAATTTCAAAGAATAACTATCAAACTCTCCTGAGCAAGATTAAAGAAGATCTAATTAGATGGTCCCCCTTATGTGTAGCTCTTCACGGAAGAATATCCACAATCAAAATGAATGTACTGCCAAGGGTTAATTTTCTATTCTCCACCATACCAATTGCACCACCCGAATGTTTTCTCAAAGAACTTAATATGGCCATTAGTAGATTTATATGGAATAAGAAAAGACCCAGAATTAGGCTTAAAACAATGCAACGTAAGAAACCCGATGGAGGGTTATCATTTCCGGATTTTAAATTATATAAGATGGCTTTCCAGATGAGACCACTTAAATTATGGGTTAACCCTGACTCTTTAGTTACATGGCGCAGCATAGAAGCAAATATTGTCCATCCGGTTCGCTTACAAGATCTGCCATTCTCTGCCATAACAAAAGATTTCAGGAAGAAGCTTGGACCTATAATTGAATTTTCCTTAGAAACTTTTAAACAGATTGAAAAAATCAAGGGTGGTCCCTTCTTATATACAAAATCAACACCTATATGGCACAATGTTAATATACGGACCGGTAACAAGCCATTTGTATTCAAAGCCTGGTCTGATTCTGGTATTTATACTCTAAGGGACATTTTTAATGACAAAGGCCTCAAGTCGTTCCAAGATTTAAGCACAGAGTTTTCTATACCTGGATTTTCCTTTTTTTTATATTTAAGATTAAGATCAGCCCTTAAAGCATATGGTGTCCCCTGGTCCTCCGAGTTACGGATACATCCCCTTTGGGATTGGCTGGACCTTAAGATCCCTACCAGTGGCTTAGTATCCAAAATCTATGACTCAATTCTTTGTTCTCAATATTCATCTGTCCTGGCCACATACTCCTGGGAACGTGAAGACCTAGCCAAACCCGATTGGGACACGGTATGGGGAAATTGTTTCACTGCATCTAAGAATCTGGCGCACCAGATGATCCATTACAAATCTATTAATAGGGCTTATCTTACTCCTAGTGTTCTGTACAAGATGAGGTTTAGATCTGATCCCTATTGTCATATTTGCAACAACTCTATAATAGGTTCACATATGCATATGTTCTGGGAATGTCCTAGAATACTTTCTTTATGGACTTATGTATCCTCCACTCTCTCTGACATTTTGTACATGGACATACCCAAGGATCCACTACTTTTTCTGTTACTAGATGACTCGACTCTTAAACTAAATACCGGTCAAAAAAGGATACTTTTGGCGGCCAGTACGGCTGCCAAAAAGGCTATTCTGAAACTGTGGTTTGACACATCCATCTCTACAAACTTCATCTGGCTATCTTTCTTCAGAGACATTCTGTTAGAATGTACCACTGCCAAACTCCATGGTGCACAGGATCGGACTATCCGGTGCTGGGAAGAAATGGCTGAAATCTTACTGGACAAACTGAAACGCTGATAACGATTTGAACGACTATAAGGGCTTTGATCTTCATATCATATTTCATACTGCTGTACGATACTATTTCTTAATCATGGCATCTGTTGTATATAGTTTGGTATTTTGCAATAAGTAAAAAATAAAAATATTGATCAAAAAAAAAAGAAAAAGCTTGTGCTTCGTATTAACCATTTTTTGATTACGTAAAACTTTCCACTTATTGCTGTAAATTTAAGTTGGTTATATCAACATATGTCAAATTAAGTTATGCAATATCGACCCATTTTTTATAAGTTATAGGGTATTTCAGATGAATTTTTATAAGTTATGCAGTAAATAGCATTTAACACTAGATTTACTGACTTTTTTTATTTTCTGGTGCGAATCCCAAGGTGTGATTCCCCCCTGTTGAGATTTTCACAGTTATTCAGCTCGATTCTCCTCCTGCTTTTGTTGTGCAAACACACCCATCACCCATGAGGCCTGGCACATTTGCATTTGTTCACTCAGAGTAGCTCAGATCCAAGTCAGGCCAAACCTCTGTGTGTGACATGGAAACCTTCAGAAATGTCTGCCGTCTATACAAAATAGTCTGTTTTATTTATAAAAAATTGTGTGAAAAATGAATGAAAAGTTGCTAATACAATGACAACTTGTGCAGACCTGGGGTCTATTTGACTCATCTGGAAAGTTTAATGTGTCATAACTTGGGTTTCCTTCCACATATTTGCCTGAAATTTACCAGGATTGTTCCAAATTATGAACTTTGCAAGTAAAATTAATTTTGTCTATTTTCGTTGGCAATGAACATACAGACACAAAAATGCACACACACGCACAAACACAGTCAAACACTGTTCAAAGCATTGGGCATTGCATTTCAGTTGGCCTCAAGACAGAACAAAAGCTATACATTTGTAAACATTTCACACACACACACACACACACACACACATACAAATTGGGCATTGCATTTCATTAGGCCTCCAGAAAAAAAAAGCTACACATTTGTAAATATTTCACACTTTTGATATGCCTTTGCCTAGCAGAAGGCAAAATATGAAATGATGCTACTGAAATGATGCTACACACACACAGACAAATTTGCTGCGATCTCTGACATCTGGACACGCTTCAACAAATTTGAAATGTGTAAGTTCTATTTAAAATAAAACAGACTTGTGTATCCATATATTGTGAATGTGTTTCTTTTGTATAAATACGTATGGCAGACATTTCTGAAGGTTTCCATGTCACACACAAAGACTCTGTGGGTCCAGCTTGCGCAGTGAAGCACAATCGATTTGCTACTGCACTGGGCATTCCAATGTCCTCCTCTTCCCACACAGTGCTGTCTTTTGCCGTCTGGCTCAGACAGGGCTTCCCAGTACCACGGTGCATCTTCCGTGGAGGCATGTTGGGTTCTTGTTCCATCTCAAAATTCACTTTTGGTGTTATAATTCAGTGATGGCCAATGAAAATGAAATGACATCATTTTATTCTGTATGTGTACGAACATGTCAAAAGCCATGGACCATAACTTCACTCAGCTTATGACATTTGTGTACAAACAAACATTGGAGACTGAAGTGTTAGCAAGTTTTCATTTTATTCATGTAATTGTATTAGCAACTTTTCATTCTGTTTTCACACAATTTTTTTTATAAATAAAACAGACTATTTTGTATAGATGGCAGGCATTTCTGAAGGTTTCTATGTCACAGACAGAGGTTTGGCCTGCCTTGGATCTGAGCTACTCTGAGTGAACAAATGCAAATGTGCCAGGCCTCATGGGTGATGGGGAAGAACTGTGAAAATCTCAACAGGGGGGAATCACACCTTGGGACCTGCACCAGAAAATAAAAAAGTCAGTAAATCTAGTGTTAAACAGTAACTGCAATCACCCCACAACATGGTGAAAACAGGAAAAAACGGGTTTCTTTTGAATCCCTGTATTGGGGGTTGTGTCAGTGATCTATCAAGGCTAAATGTTATGAAGCAGCTAAAATAAAGACTGTGGGGAGACATAAATAATGCATATTTTATTTTTTATAATTCATATTTTATTTTACGTGTACACATGGACATGAGGGTGATGCCGTTTTTTTTTTTTTAAATAAATGAATATGTTACGAGTGTAGGGCAGGGGCGGTTCTAGGATTTCATCCTTTAGGGGGTTTTAGCCCTCAGAGAGAATTTAAAAGAAGAATTTTATATTATATATTATATGACAACTCTGGTAATAAGAATAGTGAAATTTCACTGCTTTTGGTTGCCGTCTTTGCGTCTTTCCGCCGATTAACGTTATAGATAAACGTCTCCAGCTCCGACTGCGCGTGCACGCTGCGCGTACCTGTGCTTCTCCGTTCAAATAAAGCACACAGCTGAAGACGCACTTTTGAAAGATTACAACGCACGCGCGTAAAAGCAAAGTAAAAAAAATCGCTCTTGGATCAAACTGATAAATAATTTTCTTTCCCATCGACGACACGTCCTGCATTTTAACGTATTTTTATTGTTTATTTATGAAAGTAAAAATTATCCTTATAGTTTTAGGGTGGTTAAGATCACACACAGGGGGGCTGAAGCCACCCTAAAAAAGGTCTAGAACCGCCCCTGGTGTAGGGGCATCTGTATTCGGCCTGAACGTAATGAAACAGGCGTATTGTTTACATGTATTTGACTGCATGCAGCACTGCGCAGACAAATCAATCTATGACATCAAAGTTCCGCGAGAGCCATTCAAAACCTTATCACTCTCGCGTTACATTGATCTCATGTGTCAATCGATCTGCGCCGCGCAGGTTGCTAATCTCTCTATTGTGATATGCCTCAATGGCAAATAATCAGACAAAAATGCTAAATTAGTACATAACTACAACCTCTATATTGCGATATGCTCAATGCAAATAATCAGACTAAAAGTCATGTGTTAAACAGTGTTTATTGTTTAGAGAACATGAACTGGAGCTTATTTTTAATTTAAAAAAAAATACCTCAGCATCACATATTGTATTTAGATAACATTGTATTTTATAAAATATATAAATAATGACTTAAACACGATATCCATATCCTCTACTACACCATAATATATAAAAAACAAACCACTAATTACACCAAATAACACTCTTTATTCAGATTTAAAAGCGATTTGGAAATACAAAACAAACTATTTGCTGCAATACTGATAAACTATCGCTAATAACCCCATCAACAATGATGTTTACCATCAACAAACCAACAGAAGCATTTTTTCCGTAACACACCGAACGTCGCCTGAAGAAATCCAAAGTTGCATCGAGCGGTACCACAAAGCCAGCCGTGACAGCGGAGATAGTCGCAGATGTGACTGTTTATGTAACCGGCAAAAGAAAATAACATATTGTCGACTCGTCAGCCTACATGAAACACGACTGCCCTCTACAGGTTTTGTATTTCCTGCGCTGAACAATTTGACCCCCCTTCGTAAGAGTCGCGCGAGTCTTCGCGGCATTCTTATCTCCGAGGCGCGATTTTTAAAAGGCCACATCTGTAAGGTGGTAGGCATTACATAGGTCCAATTTAGAGAAAATGGTAGAGGTCAAGAGAGGCAGGGGGTACCAGTTCTTAATGGTAATGGCGTTAAGCCCTCTGTAATCAATACAAGGGCGGAGTGAACCATCCTTCTTTCCCACAAAGAAAAACCCTGCCCCCACTGGAGATGAAGAGGGACGAATGAGGTCAATGGCGCAGTCGTAGGGCCGATGAGGAGGGAGAACCGAGGCTCTGGTCTTGCTGAAGACAACTACTAGGTCATAGTAGTCCCGGGGTACCGAACTGAGGTCTGGTGGAGGTTCTTCAGTGACTGAATGCTGAGTCTGGGTTTTTGGGTCCAGGCAGTGAATGTGGCAGTGTGTACCCCAGTCCAAGATGTGGCCACTGGTCCAGTCCAGGTGGGGATTGTGTTTCTGAAGCCAGGGGAACCCCAGCATTATGGGCACTTGAGGCGATGGAATTATCAGGAATGTTATCCACTCGTGGTGATGTTCGGCAACCGGCAGTTGTACCGGTTGGGTACGACGTGAGACCTTATGTAAAATGTGGCCATCCAGAGCCCGGACTTGGAGAATTGACGGCAATGGCTCAGTCTTGATGCCCAGTTGGTTGGCCAATTCTCCATCCAGAAACTCGGAATCGGCTCCAGAGTCAATGAAGGCTGCCAGGCAATGGTCTTGATGGTTAACAGAGATGCGAATCTTGAGAAGTGGTTTGGAGGGGGCTGGAGATTGTGGGCTCACTGCTGGCCCTTCCTTCAGCGGCGAGCCCTGCCTTTTGCTGGACATGAAGCAGCCATGTGACCAGCCTCCCCGCAGTAGAGGCAAAGTCCCTGGGAACGCCGTCTTTCCTTCTCCGTGGGCGAAAGGTTTCGCCGGCCGATTTCCATGGCCTGAACGGGACAGAAACCTCCAGAGGCTGCCCCCTTTAATGAAGACCTTGGTGGGGAGCTTGGAGTGGGAGGACGGGTGCTGGGATACCATGAGCGGCGGGAAACCCTTTCGGAGCGGCGCGCTCGGATACGTCGGTCAACACGGGTTAGCCAGGGTGATCAGATCGTCCAGTTCCGGAGGTAGTTCTCGAGCGACAAGCTCATCCTTGACCTCATTAGCCAAACCCCTGTAGAAGGCATCATACAAGGTCACGGCGCCCCATTCACAATCTGCCACAGCTGTCCGAAAATCCACCGCATATTCAGCTACGGAGTGATTGCCCTGAGATGTCTCAAAGAGTGACCGAGCGGCATCCAGTCGGGGAGTGGTAGAGTCAAAAATCTTGCAAAGCTCTCAGATGAACGCTTCATAGGAAAGGCAGAGAGATGACTGACGTTCCCACTCGGCGGTAGCCCACCGTCTGGCCTTGCCGGTCAGCAGCGAGATAACATAAGCCACCTTGGAGCGATCAGATGGGAACACAGAGGGTTGCAACTCAAATATGACTGCGCATTGCATGAGGAACGGCCGGCACATTCCTGGTTCTCCGGAGAAACGCTCAGGGTGAGGCAGATGTGGCTCCCGGGCTGGAGTCGATACCAGAGGAGCTGGAAAGGTCCTGAGAGTCACTGGTGCCGAGGTGGCTGAACTGGAGAGAGCGCTGAGCCGGTTGATGAGTTCATTGGTGGCCTTTGTAAGGTCAGATATCTGCTTCTCATGGGCCGCGGTGGTCTGAGCCAGGTTTCCGAGGTGGGTCCTCAGGTCTGGTGCGCCTGCTGAGTCCATGACTGGCCAGATGGTACTGTTAGGGTTGGCCGGAAGGGAGGACTCAAATGCAGGACGGCGATGTAAATAATTAAAGTCTTTAATGAGTTAAACACAATAGTCAGGCAAGGCAGGCGAACACTCAGCGTAATAAACAGTCCGATAATCCGGTACACAGGCAGGCAGGGTAGGCAAAACACAGAGTGCAAACAGTCCAATAATCCGGTACACAGGCAGGCAGAGTAATACAGGGCAGGAGAAAACACAGAATGAAGAACAGTCCAATAATCTGGTACACAGGCAGGCAGAGTAATACAGGGCAGGCAAAACACAGAAACCAAAAACAAACTGAGTCAAACCAGGCAGGGCAGAACAGGAACAAGGCTGGATGAATCACAGAGCAAGCTGAGAAAACCATCTGGCAAGGGACCATGTGAAGGCAGCGTCCTTTTATAGTGCCCGACACCTAAAATGGCCGCCGCCCTGGAAGTGCAAATCCAAGATGGCCGCCGACCTGGAAGTGGTGCAGCAAACCAGGAAGTGCTGACAAATTTACCTGTCTGCCAATTCCTGCTGGAAACAGCCAGTTGCCAAGGACCCCAGAGTGGTGAGGACTTGTACTTGGACTGGGATGGCATGGTTCTGGCGTGTTGCCCTCTCTAATACTGGACCCAATTCAACACATCTAAGAGCACAGCTCTAGGGAATCTAAATCGGCTTATTAGCCAGTCATCATCATGGTCCCTGAAAACTCGTTCTCTCCTTATTCTGCCATTGGCGTAATCCTCCAACAGTGCCACCAGTGCCATCATGAAGCATTACATACCCGGGTCACCGGAGGATTTGTATGTTTCTAGCAATTAGACTGATCGTTAACACCTTGACAAAATCACAGAATTAATTTGTGGGCGAAAATCTAAGACGAAAATGTTATAGTGAACACATGTTTCTTCATGACGGTTTTGTAATGAACACCGTAATAGTTAGGACCGATGATGAGTAGCGATTGTGCTTCATGACTGTATTTGCAGACTTTGACATTTTATGATATATGTACATTAAGGAAAATATTTCGTTTTTACACTGTGTTCTGCAGTTCTCTAATAAAAGGGTATTTCATGCTATTCTGTATCACATGTAGTCGCGCCATCTCCTCCTGCGCTCCCGTTGTGGACAATGTGACTGTAAGGCAGCGCTGATTATTATTATTATTATTTTATTTTTAATACATTTTGAATTATGTTTGGATTTTATTAGATGTATATAGCCTAAAGCAATCGGCACAAATAACACTGTTGGATTTAATCTGCATGATAATGTGGATATAACGTATGAAATGGAGTGAAAATTAAATGTCATTAATTCTTATAATCGTTCTTCTCACATGTATTTTCTACAATCTAACTTCAGTTCACGACCTCACCATCTGTGTCGCCAATTCCCTTTGTCTCCAGAATGTGCGCACGCACAGCTCAAAGTTTGCTTAAAGGTGCGCACATTCTCCCGTCAAGTTTGTTTTTTATAGATCACAACCTTTGCGTGGGAACTGGCGTACGTACAGTGCCCTCCACAATTATTGGCACCCCTGTTTAAGGGGTGCCAATAATTCACCTCTGCCAGAAAGCTGAAGATGGGTCGTCATTGGGTCTTTCATCAGGATCTACACAAAAATGGTTCAGCAGTCACAAACTCAAGGTCCTCCCATCTCAGTCCCCAGACCTCAACCCAATCAAAAATCTGTGGGGCAAGCTAAAGAGGAGAGTGCATAAGAGTGTGCAAAGAAGAATGTGTTCTCTGTGTTCTCCAATCTTGTGAAATGTTATAGGAGGAGATTAAGTGCTGTCTTTATGGCAAAAGGGGGTTGTACAAAGTATTAACATCAGGGGTGCCAATAATTGTGGGACACATGATTTCAAGTTGTTTTTTTTTCTTAATGTGTGATTTTTTTTACCACCAAAGTAATGTACTTAAATGAAAAGTTGGATTTTTCTCTTTTTTGCATTTGGGTTCTATGTTGTTTAAAAAAAAAAGGAGAATTTTTAGAAGTCCACGACCACATCTTAAACAGAGGTGCCAATAATTGTGGAGGGCACTCTACGTTTCCAGCCCTGTTTTGTGCGTACGCAGGCTTTATAAATGAGACCCCAGGTCGGTAAAGTGTGTGTTACCAGTCCACAATAATACACACTGTCTACAGCCAGGGTCCACACTCGAGCCCCAGTAAAATGTTCCTGATAAATCAGTGTCTGATGATGTAGATTACAGTAGATATGTCTGAAAATAGGCTTCGTCTTCATCAAACATTAATATTTACATCATGATTTAAAACATGAAGACTGATTGTAATGTTAGCTGAAGTGAAAATATCCTGTACCCTTCAGTCATAAGCCCCACCCACCATAAGCTACTCCCCTCACTGTGCCCAGCCCCTCACATTGACCCCGTCACTGTTCCCTGTCTCACACTTTGACACCCCCCATGCCCCGCTTCCTCAATGTGCTCCACCCCCCATGTTGTGCCCCACCCTATACTGTGCCCCGCACCATACTGTGCCCCACCCCCTCACTGTACTGCTTTTTTCACTTTTCTCTGTAGAAATGTCGACTTTCAGTCAAATGATAATTAATAATCCCACATTGTATCTGAGGACTGAGGAGATGTAACTACCAGACTAACACTTATCACTGTGTTAATGAGTCGTATGTGAATGTGGATTTAGATGAATGAGGACTTCCTGTTTTACACATCTGATTTATTTGCCACAGATTTGATCAATAATGTTAAATTGTTAACTGCTAAAAGAAGCTTTTCTTTTCTCTTCTCATGTCTAAAATCTTCTAAAACTGGATGTGATTTAGTCATCAGTGAAAGCTTTTTGAAGTGATTTATTCATTTAGACGACTAGTTAGTTAGTTTTCTTACAAAAATACTAGTTGTGGATTTAAGGTTGTTTAGCTAAAAAAGTTTACATGTGTAATTGTAGTAAAGATCTTTATAGTGAAATAAAATGTAAAACTGAAATAATAAAATGATCTGCAGCTCAAAGTTACATTCATGTTTCTTACATTATATGATGACAAACTAACGAACAAACAAATGACAAAATAAATAAATAAACAAACAAATAAATAAATTAAGGCTTTGTTGGTGTTTTTGCAAAAAATAAAAATAAATCAAAGTGATTAAACACTAGAAACGTCCCTGTGTACAACCAGTGAAGAGTGTCATTGTCTCTCTATACAGGTTGCGTGATTGTGGTGTCTCAGATGAAGGCTGTGCTGCTCTGACTTCAGCTCTGAGATCAAACCCCTCACACCTGAGAGAACTGGATCTGTCCTGGAATAAACTAGGAGACTCAGGAGTGAAGCTGCTGTCTGATCTTAGGGATGATGAACATTACAAACTACAGACACTGAGGTGAGTAATGACCTGTTAATAAAAGTTTAACCTCATTATCATTACACATTTTTTTTATTATGCAAACAGACAATTACAATATTTCCAGAAGAGAAATTAGATGCAAAATACAAATACAAAGACCAACAAAACAAAACGTGTGTGTGTAACTGTAAGTGTAACTGGGTGTGAGAGTGGAGGTATATGAATAAAGGAGCATGTAGGGAAGTATTATTGTCATTATAATAATTATTATTTAAATATATATATGTATGTATGTATATATATATATATATATATATATATATATATATATATATATATATATATATATATATATATATATATATATATATATACATACATATATATATTTAAATAATAATTATTATAATGACAATAATAATGAAGATAATAATAGTATCACACAAAAAAATACATAAAATAAATTTAACAAGAAAAAAAACTGGAAAATGGGGTATGAGGAAGGTGACAATATCAACAACAATAGCAATAATAATAATAATAATAATAATAATAATAATAATAATAATTCATTCATTCATCTTCTACCGCTTATCCGAACTACCTCGGGTCACGGGGAGCCTGTGCCTATCTCAGGTGTCATTGGGCATCAAGGCAGGATACACCCTGGACGGAGTGCCAACCCATCACAGGGCACACACACACACACTCTCATTCACTCACACAATCACACACTACGGACAATTTTCCAGAGATGCCAATCAACCTACCATGCATGTCTTTGGACTGGGGGAGGAAACCGGAGTACCCGGAGGAAACCCCCGAGGCACGGGGAGAACATGCAAACTCCACACACACAAGGTGGAGGCGGGAATCGAACCCCCAACCCTGGAGGTGTGAGGCGAACGTGCTAACCACTAAGCCACCATGCCCACTAATAATAATAATAATAATGAAAACAGGGATTCAGACAGTCTACAAAAAGTCACCAATGAGTTGATGAGAGTGATTGTTAATGAACATTGTGTCTTATGTCATTCCTGTAAAATTCACCTGAGTTTGTTCTTAAAGTCTGCACTTAAATATAAATGTAGAACAAGATCTAAATGACACAGTAGTGTTTGTTATTTAAAGCTCCTGTGATTGGATAAGAGCAGTGATGTGATGGGTAAAGATCTGTTCATTATCCTGGTAGAACTTGTGGAAGTTCTCATTTGTTCTATTTAAATGTTAGAACACAGATGTTTATAAGAATGAAGAAATGTTGAATGATTCATTATAAACAGGAGATGATAATGTTTCTGTTGGAGCAGAGATGATTACATGGTGTTGATCATGAAGTACCACAGTCCACTTTGTGCTGATTAATTCACGTTTTTCTTTCATATTCAGGGTCTAATGAATATCTGTGTGTGATGAAGGATAGAGAACATGTTTATTAACACATCACTCATTTAGTTCTAACACATTAAACAGACTCAGAGACGTGAGAAGTGTGTGTTCATCGTGTACAGTGAACCCTGGATAAAATTCCCTGGACCTCAATCCCATAAAAACCTGAGGGATTATTTGGAACAGCAGGTGAAAATCCACATGAACTCGAGCTGAACCCTGTTCATTTTACTGTTTGTGTCATTTATTTATTTATTTATTTATTATTGTAATATAATTTACACTATTTACACATGTATACTTATAGCTATATTACTGGGTACATAACTAAAATGATATTGTATAAAGGTACTTAAAATGTCTTGTATAAATACATCATACATTTAGAAGGAATAAAATACATAAATACAATGTCATTATTTTTGTGGTGTAAAATTAATAGTCTAACATTCTGTAGAAAAATTGTTTTTGTTCTTCAGATATATAATCTATATAAATAAAGTTCTTCATAAATAAATGTATGTCTAACACAATATATAGTTACAGAATGTATTTCTGAAGAGAAACATGTTTTTAATAAAAATAAATCACTATAACATGTAGGGTTAACATTATAACACAACGTTGCTGAGTTAAAACAACTCACACTGGATCAGTCCACATTGTACCCAGTGCTGGAGTTCAGAATTGACCCAAACTGGGTTATGTTTAATCTCAGTCATTTTAGACTGCACCTTTATGAGGAGACTCACCTGGGAATGAGTGAATATGAGCACAAACTCCTTCTTTCTGTTGTGTATCAATCTGTTTTTACCTGTTTCCCTCTCATCTGTTTTAGTCAGTAGTGGAATTATTATTAATAGAATTATTTTCAATTAGTTTGCTGTGCAGCAGCTAACGAATACTCATAATTTAACCAACATTAAAATGTTATTACATTTATTCAACTGTCGTTACAACTTGATGTATTGTGCAATGTATTGTTTTTAAGCCTATAAAGCAATACTAGTGCTGCCTGTGTCTCTGTTGCTAGCACATCAGGAGATACAGCTAATTTCAGTTTATCCTCCACAAGACAAATGCTAAACTCTATAATTTAATTTATTTAATTTTATTAAGTATTATTTCATGACACTATACTCTCATGCTCTTTGTAATGTTTGTTACATTATATATGTTTATTTTTATTCTATTCTAAATTATTATTGTATATTATGTAGAGCATTCCATCACACACACACACACACACACACACAGAGGGTTTGTGTATAATCATTAAAGTGGTGGTGCGAGACTCAACACTGCTCCGCACTGAACACAGACCGGAAGGTAAAAATAAGTCGAGTGATTAAGTGTGTGACTTGTTACTCTTTCATTTTAATGAGAAGATTTAATTGTAGGAACGATGGACAAGTGGAGGGACATGTTCAGGTTCACCAGGTCAAACCTCAGTGGATTAGAGATGGAACAACTTGAGCTAAATCTCTCTCTGATTTATTTCCTGGTTTATAAAGTGTAATTTTACTGAATAAAATATTAATATCATCAATATTTCAATGTTCACACATAAAATAGCCAAAGTAGTGTCATGAAATAATACTTAATAAAATGAAATAAATGAAATGAGAGAGTTTAGCATTTGTCTCAGTGAGTTTCCACTTCTTTGTGGTTTCTCAGTAACATGACGAGCTGAGATTTATTTTTCTCTTATTAACTTGAGAGAATAAAGAGACACTGCTGAGGGAAGTGACATGAACTAACATTCATCAGACGTAAGTATGGAACACTGTAGTGTAACTGTTCCTTCTTTCAGAAATAAAACTGAAATAGTTGGTGAATGACTGTGGTGTGAGAGGAACAATACACTTGGGGTCATGATGTTGGAGGAAAATCATCATTGGGGGTAACAGTAACTCTGTCTCTGGGTTATTTTCCTACAACAGCACAAGCCCAAATGTTTAAGTCCTCACACAAGTGATGAGTGTTCAGATCATCACACACCTCCATCTGTGTGACCCAGTCATCATCAACTGTTCACATTTATACACGTTTAGTCTCTCTATCACTCTCTCACACACATACACTCTCTCTCTCACACACACACACACACTCACTCTCTCTATCATGCTCTCTCTCACATACACACACTCTCTCACACACCTCACTCTCTCTCTCTATCACTCTCTCTCTCACACACATACACTCTCTCTCTGTCTCTCTTTCTGTCTCTCTCTCTCACACACATACTCACTCTATCACACTCTCTCTCACACTCTCTCTCTCTATCACACACTCTCACAAACACTATCTCTCTCACACACACTCTCTCTCTCACACACACACTCACTTTCTCTATCATGCTCTCTCACACACACTCACTGTCTATCTCTCTCTGTCGCTCTCTCTCTCACACACACACTCTCTCTCTGTGTCTCTTTCTGTCGCTCTCTCACACACACTCTCTCTCTCTTTCTCTATCACGCTCTCTCACACACTCTCTCTCTCTCTCTCTCTCTTACACACTCGCTCTTTCTGTGCGCATGCGCGAGCGTGTGAGCGTGTAGTGAAGGTGTGAGTGAAAACTCTATCTTATTGTTTTTCTTTATGCTGTAAATTGTGTAATTTAAGTGAGCATAGAGTGGTGTGTAGCGTGTAGTGTGTGTGTGTGTGACGTTGTAGCGCAGCACGAGCCTTTACTTTCCTTACTTTTCGGCGTCATGGCTTTAACACACCTGACCCGGAAGTACGGGTTTAAACTGTTACCGACTGTCACGTGCACCGTAGATGAGGCGCCTCAGCAGTAGCTAAGCTAATCGGCGGGAAGAGCATTGTTTCTGCTGCCCACATGAACAAGGCTGTGGTGATGTTTGTGGATGAGATTCACAAAGTTGAGCTTGTGGTCACTAAAGGGGTTGTAATTAAAGACACGGTGGTCAATGTTTTCCCCTCAGTAGCACCTCGAAAAGAGTTGTTTTGTCTAATGCCAATTTAAATGTAAATGGGGAGGAATTTGTTATTTTCACAACTTCTGAAGTGTTTTGGGTCGTCAGGAGTGACATGTGATCAGGAAGTGTAAAGGAAAGGGCTTGTGGAAACGGAACAGGAAAAACAAATCATAAGCAGTCAGGAAACAGTGATGGAGTCGGTCAGTGAACAAGACACTAACACAGAAACAGACAGTGATGAGGACAAACACAATAATGAACAAGCAGGTACATATAAGGCTAAAGAGATTTAAAGGTTCAAGGAGGCTTTCAAACGCATCACTGAGGCTACAGGAGACACTAACACACAGGTTACACACACACACACACACACACACTGCATATGATTCATACGTTTAGTTTCTACTGCATCCTTACAGTCACATGACCATGTATCAGACACCAAACTGAACTGGAGAATGTGTGCTTGTGTATACGTGTGTGTGTGTGTGTGTGTGTGTGTGTAGGAGGTGGTAGACAGGTTTATATATTAGTGTGACACTCACACACACATGGAGAAGATGAAGGATCAGAAAGAGCATGAGATTCAGCAGCTGACGGACCAGGACCTGAAATACTCTGGAGACACAAAACCCAGTAAGAGACTCTCTCTCTCACACACACACACACACACACACACACACACACACACACACACACACCTCATCATAGTGTTCCTTTATTGTTTTTCTCTCATATTTGTGTTATATCACTTTACACTCAGCAGCAGAGAGGCAGCGGTCTGTACTTTATTAGACTGTGTGTGTGTGTGTGTGTGTGTGTGTGTGTGTGTCAGTAGGAGGAGTTTGGTGGAGGAGCTTGTTTCTCTGTTACAGAAGGAAAAGCAGGAGCAAGACGCAGCTAAAGAGACTGTGGAGAGACTCACACACAAACTGAACACTTTGAACAATGCTGTGGAACATATGTGTCACAAACTAGATCACATCACACCGCAGGTACTGTATACACACACTCACGTGTGTATCCTCTGCATGCAATAAATATGCTGCTGGAGGTGGAGCTGAAACTGATTCTGTTGCAGGAGGAACTACAGGGACATGATATAGACTCAGTGATCAAGGAGATGAAGGAGCAGGAGGTGTGTATGTGTAAGAAATAGAGAGAAAGAAAGACATTATCTGATTATAAACAAGTGTGTGTGTGTGTGTGTGTGTGTGTGTATGTGTGTGTGAGTGTGTGTGTGTGAGTGTGTGTGTGTTTGCAGCTTCATGCCAAAGATGAGGGGAAGCTTCCTGACTTCAGCACCAGCATCACACAACCGGAATAAAAGCTGGAAGTTAGCATGGCTTTATATATAAAAATATACCAATGCTGTTTTCTGCGGGTGGTCAGTGATGTCCAACGCACCAGATCATAAAGAATACAATGGTGAATTAGGGACTTTGCATTTGTAATAAAGCGTAGAGACGCATGATACACCGGATCAAGGCTCTGTACGATGGAGGAGGCTGCGTGCTTATGTGTGGCTCCGGAGATGGATTAGTAATGACACCGGACACAGAAAATAGAATTTAAACTGGGATCTTTTATTTCAGACTGCATGTTAAGCGGTGCAGCGTTAATTATGCAAACTTTGGGGATGATGGAGTTGGAAATGTAGGACTAGTGAATAAAATTGTTGACAATCAAAAACTCAGCTTCCCTCCTAACAGTGTGTACATCATTTTTAACCAACTAATAGACACAATATACATAACATAGTCATAACAGACATAACATAAGCCTAAAATAGACATAACATAGACATAATATAGACATAACAGTCATAACATAAGCCTATTATAGACATAACAGACCTAACATAAGCCTATTATAGACATAACATAGACAACAGTAGCAGTAATACAGCTCAAACATTACAAATATCATTACACAACATAACACTTACACTTAAACCTGGGTATTACAACACAGTCAATAACTTCAAAATGAGTTTATACAGAGAATTAAATTAATTATAAGGTCTGAAACTTCCTTTTTATCCCCACTCTGGCACGTGCACACACTATCACAGCATATGACAGACTCGTTCTTTCTCTGCATATATTAAAGAAACACAATACAGAACTTTCCTTTTACATTTGGAGCACATGACATTAAAGCATTAATATAATTGCATCATTTCAGTAAAACATGCATGTACATGACAAATATAATGTAAAAGTCAACAACACTGACTCTGATGCTTCACCCAGAAACACATACATGTACAAGGCACGAAGCACTTTCTCCCCTCTGGATTAATCAAAATAACTACATTTCAATATCACTGGTCCACATAAAATACACCAAACTGTCAAAACTCTTCCTATATTATTATATTTAATCACTTTTGCTTCTTTGAGAAACAATCGTCCAAACCGTACGAACCGTAGATGTAACAGTCCAGACCTCCTTCTGTCGTATTGAACAGAATAATGTGGACAAAAAGAGAAAAACAGTTTCATCTTCAGTTCACTCGCAGTTTCTTTTCCCTCCGTCCGGGAAAACTAGCAGTAAATCCGCTTGTTATGTTTTGAGCTATAGTTGATTGACCTGTAGGGGGCAATCTATTGCCGTATTACCAGGGTTAAATTCAGCAAAGAAGACGATGCTAATGGCAGATATAATCCACCTGTGATTCTGTGAAATGCATGTATGGTTTGCTGCTGGTTACCTTTTGAGTAAACATTTTTCCTCTAGACCAGACCTGCCTCTGTCAAGTTATTACATTTTGGCGACGAGGATGAAAGCGAGGAGGATAAGGTGAAAAAGCTGGATCTGTACAAGTGGGAGCTTTGGATAAGATGGCCAACATGGTAGGGACAGTGACACCTTTTGATTGTCAGTCGCAATCTTGGGAGGAATATTGTGAAATTTTGCAACATTTCTTCGAGGCAAATGGGATTGCGGATGCACCTAAGCAAAGAGCTATACTGTTGAGTACTGTAGGAATTCAAACGTACAGTCTGCTTAGGAGTTTATTGAGTCCAGTTAAGCCAGGAACAAGGACTTTTGGAGAATTGGTGGATTTATTGAAGGAACATTTCAATCCAAAGCCCAGTGAGATTGTACAAAGGTTTAAATTTAATTCACGGTCGAGAGCTGAGGGAGAAAGTGTTCTTGAGTATGTGGCAGTCTTGAGGAAACTGGCTCATGATTGTAATTATGGAGATAAATTAACAGAGATGCTGCGGGACAGACTAGTCTGTGGAATATGTGATGACCGTATTCAACGTAGGTTGTTGGCGGAATCAGAGTTGACGTTTGAGAGAGCGTTGAAATTAGCTCAAGCATTGGAAACAGCCAATAATGACGTGAAGGATTTGCAAGCTCAATGTTCAGAATCTTCCATTTCCATGAGACTGCATAGAATGTCAGTGAAGCAAGATGGTAAAGGTAGAGCATGTTACCGATGTGGAAGTTTGCACCATTTGGCAAATGAGTGTGGATTTATTTCAGAGAAATGTCACAGGTGTGGGAAACAAGGACATATAATGAAAGTATGTAGATCAACCCTTTCCATCAAGGACCCAAGTTTTCAAGGGGAAGAACGACGCAAGCAAGTTGGGGCCAGGAGAGGACGGAGATCACATTATGTCAGCAGAGATGAAAAATATGAATCTGATGAAGAAGGTATTTTTACAGTGTACAGTTTAGAGGAGATTCCGAGGGTTGCTCCTCTGACTATCACATTGGCTGTAAATGATTCGAACATGCCTTTTGAAGTGGATACTGGTTGTGGCGTGACGGTAATGAATGGGTCAAACTTTTCAGAGTTATGGGAAGAACATAAAAGTCCTGAATTAAAGACTTGTTCTTTGAAGTTAAAAACTTATACTGGTCAATCCCTACCAGTGTTGGGGTCTGCGCAAGTGGTCGTCAGACACAAGGGAACAGTGAAGGAATTGCCAGTAGTGGTAGTGCCTGGAACAGGACCTAATTTATTGGGCAGAGGTTGGATCAAGGAGCTGGGCATGAAATGGGAGGCTATACACAAGATTCAAGGGACTGAAAATTTAACCTTGCCTGACGTACTTCGTAGACATACAGAGGTGTTCAAAGAGGAGTTGGGTGAATGGAACGGTCCACCAGCAAAGATTTATGTGGATAAAGAAGCCATTCCCAGATTTTTCAAAGCCAGACCGGTCCCTTATGCAATGAAAGCAAAGGTAGAGGTTGAAATAGAACGCCTGTTAAAGGAAAACATCATAGAACCTGTTAAACATTCTGAATGGGCTGCACCTGTAGTGCCCGTTTTAAAGCCTGATAAAACAGTGCGACTATGTGGTGATTACAAGCTAACAGTGAATCGAGTTTCAAAGTTGGAACAGTACCCCATTCCTCGATTAGATGATCTGTTTGCAACATTGTCAGGAGGGCAGAAGTTCACCAAATTGGATATGAGTCACGCTTACCATCAGATTGCATTAGATGCAGAGTCCAAGAAATATGTCACAGTAAATACCCATAAGGGGTTGTTCACTTATCGTGTTTTACCCTTTGGAGTTTCTTCTAGTCCTGCTATCTTCCAAAGGACCATGGAGGGAGTGCTACAAGGTATTCCTTGTGTGGCAGTTTTTCTTGATGACATCTTGGTGACCGGTCGTAATGATGGGGAGCATCTCCAAACGCTGGCCAGGGTATTGAGAAGGTTGCAGGAAGCGGGACTGCGCTTGAAACGGAGTAAATGTACTTTCATGGAAAAAGAGGTAATGTTCTTGGGTCATAAAGTAGATGGAACTGGCCTACATCCAGTACCTGAAAAAGTGACTGCTATTCAGAATGCTCCCTCACCAAAGACTGTGACTGAGTTGAAGGCCTATTTAGGATTGTTAAACTACTATAACAAATTTTTGCCCAATTTGTCTACTGTTTTGGCCCCAGTGCATAAGCTGCTACGAAAAGATTCAAAGTGGCACTGGGGTTGCGAACAAGAAGCTGCCTTTGTTCAGTCGAAGAACTTGATCCAGTCAGTACAAGTTCTGGTCCATTATGACCCCCAGAAGGATGTGATTTTATCGTGTGATGCTTCTTCTTATGGCTTAGGTGCCGTTCTTTCGCATAAGATGCCGGATGGTAGGGAAAGGCCCATTGGATTTATGTCACGGACATTGAATCAAGCTGAGCGGAATTATTCACAGTTGGACAAGGAAGGATTAGCTATAATGTTTGGCTTACAACGCTTTCATAAGTATTTGTATGGTCGGAAATTTACCATCGTGACAGATCATAAACCCTTGTTGTCTTTGTTTAACGAGTTAAAATCTGTTCCTCAGATGTCATCTCCTAGGGTCCAGCGATGGGCAGTGACGTTAAGAGCATATGAATACAACATCATCTATAGGCCTGGCAAAGATCATGCGAATGCAGATGCTCTAAGTCGGTTACCTCTGCCGATAGAATCTGTCCTGGAACAGGAGGAAAGAGTGTTAATGCTGGAGAATGCCGACATAACCTTGATTACAGCAGAACAGGTGAGAAGTTGGACACAAAAAGATCCAGTATTATCTAGAGTGAGAGAAATGGTGCACCGAGGATTCCTGCAGGATTTAATAGGAACAGAGTTTGACCCATTCACATCAAGGAAAGATGAATTAAGTGTACAGGATGGTTGTGTGCTTTGGGGGGCTCGTGTAATCATTCCCAGTGTGGGTAGATCAGAAGTCCTGAAACAACTGCATCAGTGTCACCCTGGAGTGGCTAGGATGAAAGCGTTAGCCCGAAGTTATGTATGGTGGCCTAAATTGGACCAGGATGTGGAAAGGTTAGTTAAAACCTGTCGTGTCTGTCAAGAACATAGAAACGTTCCCGCTGTAGCTCCACTGCATCCCTGGAATTGGCCCGAAAAACCATGGCAAAGGTTGCATGTAGATTATGCCGGACCCTTCATGGGAAAAATGTTTTTGGTCTTGATTGATGCACATTCAAAATGGATGGATGTGTATCCGGTAAATTCTGCTACATCTGCCGTAACTATTGAATGTTTGCGTACTAGCTTCAGTAACCATGGACTACCTGAACTGGTGGTATCAGATAATGCCACTTGTTTTGTGAGTATGGAATTCAAAGAGTTCCTAAAGAAAAATGGAATACGACATGTTACTTCTGCACCTTATCATGCTTCCAGTAATGGGTTAGTAGAACGGGCCGTGCAAATTGTTAAAGGCATGTTAAAAAAATGCGTTGAAGGAACAATGGCAACTAAATTGGCTCGAGTTTTGTTCAGTTACAGAATTACTCCTCAGACCACCACAGGACTTTCTCCAGCTGAACTGTTGCATGGACGGAAATTGCGATGTTCCTTGGATTTTATACATCCTGATTTAACAAGGAAGATTCAGGAACGACAACAAAAGCAAAAAGTTCATCATGACAAAAAGGCCCATGAACGTAGCTTTGGTGTTGGAGATCCAGTACTTGTTCGGAATTTTGCTTATGGACCAAAATGGATTCCGGGGCATATTGACACTATGACTGGACCTTTGTCTTGTAAAGTGATGCTGGGTGATGGAAGAGTGGTCCGAAGACACGTGGATCAGGTTCTGGCCCGACAGAAATTGCTTGTGAACCTTTCTGAGGAGGTTATGGACTACAAATATCCGGATTTGGACTTTTCTGATAACTCTGCTCCTGCAGTGATTAAAGAGACTGATGGAACAGAGGCTGAGGACATTTCTAGTGAGACTAATCCCCTCGATTTAAGTGGGGATACTGCTCAACCTGGTGAGATAACCACTGAATCATTGACAAAATCCTTTAGTCCTGTTGTGAGACGGTCACAGAGGACCAGGAAATTGCCTGGTCATTTAAAAGATTATGACCTGATGTAAAAAAAAAAAAAAAAAAAAAAATATGTTGCAATATGATTGTTGAATGATGTTTATTGTATTGTGATTTATGAGGGAATATTGTAAACTTGGGGGGGGAGAGATGTTATGTTTTGAGCTATAGTTGATTGACCTGTAGGGGGCAATCTATTGCCGTATTACCAGGGTTAAATTCAGCAAAGAAGACGATGCTAATGGCAGATATAATCCACCTGTGATTCTGTGAAATGCATGTATGGTTTGCTGCTGGTTACCTTTTGAGTAAACATTTTTCCTCTAGACCAGACCTGCCTCTGTCAAGTTATTACACGCTGAAAACGTTTGATGTTTGTGTTGTAATAAAAGTTGGCCGTGAGGCGGCGCCATTTCCCACGATGAGCTCTGTGTGTGTCATCGCCGTGTTCACAGTGAAAAACACTCTAAAATCACTCAAAATCACTCAAAAACATAATAAAGTTAAGTACAAAGGTTAACCAAAGTCTTTCAAGACGTTTTGTCTGGTTTTCGCTCACAATCACTGATATATTTAATCAGAATCTTTCTGCTGCATCTTCTCTCTTCTCTCTGTTCCCGCTCTAGTCGGTGACGTCATCCGCTTGCTTCACGTTCGCTCTCCTGATCGGTCGGTCGGCTGTGAACTCACATTTTCTTAAAGGAACCTTACTTAACTATGTACATGTCTTACATTCACAACACATGAAAACAACCAGAAAAGAAAACATACTCTATAATGATCACTTATGAAAAGTTTTAACTTTGCATTTATTAATTCTTTTAGTAATCCATTTTCTCCTTATTTTTATTTCTTATTATAATCACTCTGGGTTACACAAGGCACAAATAAGATCATTTATTACCACCATAGCAGCAGTAACAGTTCTGTGGCCAGTTTTAAAACCAGACTGAAAATTGTTTAATATATTATTATTAAATAAGATCTCTGACAGGATTGAGAGTTTGTAAATCGGACGGTAATTGTTTAGCTCTGAGGGGTCGCCACCTTTAAATAAGGGGAGAACATAAGCAGCTTTCCAGATTTGGGGTATTGAATTGGACATAAGACTCAAATTAAAAATGTGAGTAATAAGCTCAGCAATAACATCTACCACCACCTTTAGGAGATAAGGATCCAGATTGTCAGGACCTGCAGATTTTTTGTGGTCAGTGCCTTTCAGAGCTTCACTAACTTGCACAACTGAAATAGATTTAAAATCAAACAAATCCAGATTTCTATCAGTTGCAGTGGTGACAAGTGCATTTACATTTGAACTGTCAAATACAGACCCAGCACAGATAAAGTGTTTATTTATCTGACTGATCATAGCAGCTTTATCCTTTATTTCATCTGAGCCAACCAGAAGGTGTTCAGGGAGGCTTGAAGCAACATGTGTACCTGACATAGATTTAATAACTTTCCAAAATTTGGAGGGGTTATTTAGATTTTGTGTAACTGTCTTCAGATAAAACTCTGATTTGGAATTTTTTATCATCAAGGTGCACTTGTTCCTTAGGGTTCTAAATGTAGGCCAATCAGCAGAGGAAAAAATTTTGCAGTTTGAAAGCAGTTTGAAAATCTAGCTTGGGCCCAAGATTTATTTTTTAAATGAATTATCAGGGATTTTCCCTACCACTGATCCTAAACTTTTTAATGGGAACATGTTTATTTGAGATAGACAGAAAAATTGAGTGAAAATATTCCCATGCCAATTCAGCATCCAGAATCAGAGTTACTCTGTTAAGATCACTCATATAAATCATGCAGGAAAGCCTGCTCTTGAAAACCTTTAAAATATCTTTTAAAAATGAACCAAGGTTTTACTTTGGGAATTTTTGTATTCCTGACACAAGCAATTGCACAATGATCACTAACATCATTGCACAATATGCCAGTTGAGGTGTATTTGTGAAATGTATTTGTTATAATTAAATCAAGCAAGGTAGATTTATGTTGTGCTTTAGGATTTGGCCTTGTTGGAGCATTAATGAGTTGTAATAGGTTTAATGAATCACTCAGTTCTTTAAAACAATCTGACAACACTAAAAGCCAGTCCCAATTTAGATCACCCATAAGGATGAATTCAGAGTCATTTAACTCATGTTAAATATCTGAAATGGTTTTTAAAGCAACCTTTGCGGCAGACGGGGGTCTATAGCAACCAACAACAGTGATGTAAGAATCCTTTGATACACCTACTTTGATAGCCAAGACGTCAAACTGTTTAGCTTCAGTAATTGACAGAGTTACAGAGTTAATAAGCTTGGATTTGACATACATGGCAACCCCACCTCCTTTACCCAACTGATCAGTTCTATAGACTTTATAACCATCAATAAAAATTAAATCATCAGTTACAGATTTCTTAAGCCAAGTTTCTGATAGAACCATTACATCAGCGTTTGTCGTATTTGCCCAGATCCTGATCATATCCATTTTAGGGACCAGACTTCTAACATTTAAATGTATGAAACCGAGGCCTGATCGAACTCCTGATTTTGAACTTCTAGTTCATGGCACAAAAGAATAGTCATGGAACCAACTGATCAACTGATTAGTAAAATACAGAGAAGCGGTATAGATTATTTTCTGGAGTAAACAGTACTGGATACAGGCTTCAACACTTTCTGTGCCAATGGAAGAAGGAGGTCAAGGCCTGGTGGACATTAAGTGTCACATGCAAGTCTTCAGACTACAAGCAGCTCAGAGACTGCTGTACCTTAAAGATCATAAAGGCTTGGACACAAAGAGCAGGTCTAATTCTGCAAAAAGCAGCCAACCTTGGACTGGACACTTAAAGGTGATGAGGTGAGTCTCTGATGAGTCTGTGTGGATTACGCTATTTTATAAGTCAGTGCTACAAGCCTAGAGAATCATTTTAAAAAGTATCGTGAACAAACGAGGAAACTGGACTTCTAATGAACCCTTAATTTTTAACATCATAATTTAAACCAGACTGTGTTCTTTAGCTAGTGTGTGAGCTTGTTGTCTTTTAACGTAAGAACTGCACAAAGCTGGGATGTCTCCTAGATAGAAATGGATGGAGATGTGAAGAGGTCCTTAAAGTTAAGACAGACTCAAATTCAACACACCTCATTTAAAAATTTGAAGGACAAGATCTTCATGGTGTTTTCAAAAAGCTACAGAAATGCCACTGTGAGAGGACTTTGACAGGACAAAGGAGACAAACAGGACTTTCCAAAAATTACGATCACTCCAGCTGTCAATGAGGACCAGGAGAAAGAATTTCAGTTGACATAAAAGAAGGAACTTTAATACATCACAGTGAACATTACGCACTTGTGCCCACTAAGCCAGCAAAGAGCATGGAGGTGGCCAGACTTGCTTGGACAGGACTTTTTATGAGTGATAGATTGAGGGTTCAGTATAAGCCTCCCATAGAAAAGCACACAGCTGATCTACAGTGTAAGTTTATTTACAGGGTGATAGCTACAGACAGACATGTGGCACACCTCAGGTTGTATTTTCCATAGCAACAGTCACGCACCAGTTTGTAAGGCACTGAACTGAGTGAGGAGACGTTAAAATGTGAATTCAGCAATTTTGACTGTAAAAAGATTGAAATAATCAGTCGTACATAAACTACATTTGTAGCACAGGCGAGAGGATAAAAGTTAATTTTTATATAATTTTATCATTATTTACTACATATTGTCACACTTGCCTGTGAATGGGTTGAACACAAGACATGAGGGGACAGAACAGTCTTATGTGCAGTTTATTCACAGTAATTTTCAGATATAGCAGATTTTCAAAGAAGTGACTCAGTTCACTGAGAGTTACAGGGTGGTGCTTTCGCAAGTGGCTCCACGAGGCCGGCTGACAGGGTACTGTGTGTGGGTCTGGATGGAGGCCAAGCAGGCATATGGCAGGGCTCAGGAGTACTATACTATATATACATATATGAACCCTTTAGATTAGAACAGAGGTGCACAAACTTTTTCCTGGGAAGGGTCAAAAATCAAACTTGACTAAGAGGTGTGGGACAAGAGTAAACATTGCGTTGTATCAGACTGTTTTATATTATATAAAACATGAATATTTTAAATTTGTCATGGTGCTCCTTATTTATGACAACAGCTTTTTGCTGATGTTTCATCTATAATTTGTGATTTCAAGAGGTCATTCCCAACAGATAACATCGTTATAGGTGGATTCTTTAATGCAACACCACATGATAGACATCCACCTAAAAGCAGTACCCCTCAACCAAACCCTATGTTTACTCATTTTTGTAACAATCTTAAACTATTGGATGTGTAGAGACACCCTAACACCAAAGAGTTTTCTTGGTTGAGACCCAATGCCTCTAGCAAATGGAGGATCGATTATTGGTTCATTTCAGATAATTTGTTACATTTTGTTAAGGATTGCTCTATTTCACCAGTGCCTCTAACAGATCACTGTGCTATTATGTTGGGTGTTAAGCCAGTGTGAAACATTTCACATATTAAGGGATATTGGAAATTTAATTCTGATTGGCTTGAAAATGAGGGATTTTGTGCAAAGTTAAAAGATTTAATCAGAGAAATTGAGAATAGTAATGATTTCAGTTCAGATGGGAGTTTCTTAAATTTAAAATTTGTGAATTTTCTATAGACTATAGTAAAATGCTTGCCGAAATAAGAAGACAACATGAACACAAGATTATATTTGAGATTAATAAGTACTTCAGTAAAGGTGCACTGAGTAGCTCAGAAAAAAGTAACTTTCTTTTCAAACACAACTGGATAACCTGTACATTAAAAAAGCTAAAGGTGCATACATTCGCTCAATGGCCAAATGGATGGAGGAGGGAGAGAAAAGAACATCCTATTTTGTAGGTTAGAAAAAAGACGACAGTCAAAAAATAGTATTGTTTCCATAATGGTGAACAATGTTGAAAATACTGATCCTACAATAATAAACAAAGAAATTCAGAATTTCTACATTGACTTGTAATTGTCTAACGTTTCTCAAACAGAATGTGATGACTTCTTTGAAAAAATTAGTAATGTTATTCCTAGGATTGACAATGAATTAAGAGATCTTTGTGATGCACAATTATGTGTGGAAGAACTGGATTTAGCTGTTCAGAAACTGAAATCAAACAAATCCCCTGGTCCCAACTGCTTTACAGGAAATTTTTATACATTTTTTTAAGATTGATTTAAAAATGTTACTGTTTAATGCTCTTATTGAATCTATTGAAGATGGTTCTTTGAGCCCCACAATGTGTCAAGGCTTGATTATTTTAATCCCCAAACCAGATAAAGATCGTAGATTCTTAGATAATCTCCGCCCAATCACTTTACTTAACAATGATTATAAAAATTTTCACACGCGTTTTTGTCAATTGATTGAAAAAGGAACTTAATGGGGTAATTAATGAGGTTCAATCAGGAATTATTAAAGAAAGATCCATTCACAATTAGAGGATGATGGATATATTATATATATATATATATATATATATATAGGGGACCTGGAGCAAGATGGCGCTGCGGATGGCAGCCTCAGTGCTTGGTTCCTCAGTGTTTACTCTGTTTTTGTTAGTTTTTCCTGCACTTTGTCAAGGAAATCCGGTCAGTTTCACCAGAGATGAACTGCTGAACATTCGGCAGTACACACCACAAGATCTTTTACCGGTTTTTGAGTATTCTGACGTTTTGCTGCATATAGTAGTTGGCGGAGCGGCTGCGCTGTTTAAGCGCTTCAAGAAGCGCAGACGGGGAAAACGCGCCGGCGTGTTAGTGAAACTTAGACAGCGCGGTTTAAGAACACCGCTGCCAAGCATCCACCTGGCGAATCTCCGCTCTCTACCCAACAAAACAGACGAACTCCTTCTGCTCACTGGGAAAAATAAGGACTTTTCGAACTCTGCTGTTCTCTGTTTCACGGAAACCTGGCTGAACGACACCATTCAGACAGCGCGTTAAGTCTGCCGGGCTTTCAGCTTTTTAGAGCGGACCGTGACGCAGAATCAACGGGGAAATCGCGCGGCGGCGGGACGTGTTTTTACATCAATGAAAGGTGGTGTTCTGATGTAACTGTGTTAAAGAAGATGTGCTGTCCAGATCTGGAAACATTCTTCATTAACTGCAAACCGTTCTATTCGCCGCGGGAGTTTTGCTCGTTCATACTGGTGAATGTTTACATTCCACCGCAAGCGCACGTGAGCTCGGCACTACAGACACTCGCTGATCTGATCACAGAGAGTGAGCAACAACACCCGGACTCTGTACTAATAATTCTTGGGGACTTTAATAAAGCGATTCTCTCACGTGAATTGCCTAAATACAGACAGCATGTTACATGTCCCACCAGAGACAGTAACACACTGGATCACTGCTACACAACAATAAAGGATGCATATCACTCTGTCCCATGGGCAGCTCTGGGACTTTCTGATCACTGCTTAGTTCATCTCATACCGACCTACAGGCAGAAACTGAAAACAGCTAAGGACTGTAAAAAGATGGACTAAGGAAGCAGAGCAGGATTTACAAGCTTGTTTCTCGCTCACTGATTGGACTGTTTTTGAAAATGCTGCCACCGACCTGGATGAGCTCACAGAGACTGTAACATCATATATTAGTTTCTGTGAAGATTTGTGTATTCCTACCAGGACTCACTTAACCTACAACAACGATAAACCATGGTTCACTGCAAAACTCAGCCAGCTCCGTCAGGCCAAAGTGGATGCTCACAAGAATGGGGATAGGGTCTTGTACAAACAGGCCAAATACACACTAGAAAGGGAGATCAGAGTAGCAAAGAGAAACTATTCTGAAAAGCTACGGGCTCAGTTTGCCTCTAACAACTCAGCTTCAGTGTGGAAAGGTCTGAAAGCCATCACCAACTACACGACACCATCCCCCAGCACTGTGGTGAATCAACAACTGGCAGATGACCTGAACGAGTTCTACTGTAGGTTTGAAAAAGCCCAATTTTCACCTCCTGTAACCCCTGACTCCAACACACCTAAAATTCAGGTCAGCGAAGATGAGGTGTGTCAGGTCTTTAAGAAGAACAAAAGGAGAAAGGCACCAGGCCCAGACAGTGTTTCACCAGCCTGTCTGAAAACCTGTGCTGATCAACTGGCCCCCATCTTTACTCGGATATTCAACACATCACTGGAGCTGTGTGAAGTACCCTCATGCTTCAAAAGCTCCACCATCATCCCCGTCCCAAAGAAACCCAAAATTACCGGACTAAATGACTACAGACCTGTGGCCCTAACATCTGTGGTCATGAAATCATTTGAAAGACTGGTTCTGGCTTATCCGAAGGACATTACTGGACCCCTCCTGGACCCTCTGCAGTTTGCCTACAGGGCAAACAGGTCTGTGAATGATGCAGTCAATATGGGACTGCATTATGTTCTGCAGCATCTGGACAGACCAGGGACTTATGTGAGGATCCTGTTTGTGGACTTCAGCTCTGCTTTCAACACCATCATCCCATCACTCCTTCAGCCCAAGTTATCCCAGCTATCCGTGCCCTCCTCTGTCTGTCAGTGGATCACCAGCTTTCTCACAGACAGGCAGCAGCTAGTGCGACTGGGGAAACTCAAATCCAGCACCCGCACCATCAGCACTGGCACCCCCCAGGGCTGTGTTCTCTCCCCACTGCTCTTCTCTCTGTACACGAATGACTGCACCTCTCATGACCCCTCTGTCAAGCTCCTGAAGTTCGCAGACGACACCACACTGATCGGCCTCATCCAGGACGGTGACGAGTCTGCTTACAGACTGGAGGTGGAACGGCTGGCTGTCTGGTGCAGCCTTAACAACCTGGAGCTGAACACGCTCAAGACAGTGGAGAAGATCGTGGACTTCAGGAGAAACCCCCCTGCTCTCCCCCCACTCACCATCATGGACAGCATTGTGACAGCAGTGGAGTCATTCAGATTCCTGGGAACCACAATCTCCCAGGACCTGAAGTGGGACATTCACATTGACTCCATTGTGAAAAAGGCTCAGCAGAGGTTGTACTTCCTTCGCCAGCTGAAGAAGTTCAACCTGCCACAGGATCTGCTGAAACAGTTCTACACTGCAATAATTGAATCCATCCTCTGCACTTCAGTGACTGTTTGGTTTAGCTCAGCCACCCAATCCGACCTCAGGAGACTACAGAGGGTAGTCCGGACTGCTGAGCGAATCATTGGCACAACTCTCCCTACACTCCAAGACCTGTACTTCTCCAGAGTGAGCAAAAGGGCAAAGAAAATCACTCTGGACCCCTCACATCCAGCACACTTACTATTTGAACTGTTGCCATCTGGCCGACGCTACAGAGCCCTGTGTACCAAAACGACCAGATATAGGAACAGTTTCTTCCCTCAGGCAATACATCTGATGAACACTTAACATACATCTGATGGACACCTAACATACACAGAACAAAACCCATTCTTACATTGTCTGCAAGTACGCATTTATATTTTATTTTGCACATCTACATTTGAATTTGCACATCTTTTACTTTAATTTGCACACTTATATTACAATTTGCACATACAACTGTCTATTATTTATATGTTCATGTCTTACCATTGCTATATGTTTACACTGTGGAGCTCCTGTACTAGAAAAAATTCCTCATATGTGGAAACATACTTGGCAATAAAGACCTTTCTGATTCTGATTCTGATTCTGATTCTATATTCTTGTTGTAGACTTTAAGAAAGCATTTGACAATTTAGAACATTTTTTATTTAGTTTTTATTTAAAGCTTTAGAACACTTTGGTTTTGGTGAGCACTTTGTCAATATTATAAAAATGATTTATAAAAGTTATGAACAGTTTTACTCCCCTCTCTATGTGTAGGCAGATATAGCTATGCAGCAAGATTAACACTCCTTGCATTGTTGAAGCTGGATTTCCATGACAGATAACTGGCAGGTTGATCATCGAATTTTTAAGCCCTGCAGTAATGAGATCATAATGAGATAAATGAGATAAATAATGAGATAAATAAGCAGCCATTTCAGAGACATCTGTAGAATTAACTTTTGCTGTGATGGGAGTCTGTGCTGTCACTGGAAAACCCAAGTTTGGTGACCAGACAAATTAACACATTGCTAACATGTAATAGTTATTAGGGTAAATGAAACCACAGGTGATGAAGAACTGAAATTTCTTAGAAGAACATGGTACCACTGCTAGGTCAATTAAGATTGATGATACTGTCATTGAATTTGACAGCGGACGTTCTTCACAATCTCTAGAGCCAATGTTACCGCATAAGTATCAGCTGACTAGTGATACAAGTTACTTACACAATAAGGTCCCTAGCCAGTGTTTACACTCAACAGTTGGGGGGTACAGCTACCAAATCATACCTCAAAGGGCTAAGAGAGATAGCAACACTCAGTGGGGTAGACTTTGAAACCATGTTAACCCCTTTGATAAAGAGCCGCCTGAAAACAGAGCGTCTAAAGGCATAGATCACTCTTGCCAAGAAGGAACCCAGTCAGCCCCGATTGGTGCTTCTCGTGTAAATGATACTACAGTACTTACCTCTCCCACTGTACTTAACCCACCTGAAGTTCAGACGTTGGTGGTCGAACACGTGGTGAGGAGTGGAGAAGCTGTTGCTCAGGCACGTGTGCCTATGCGCCTCAGATTGTTCTCTGTGAGGAAACCTCAACCTCCAAACGAGGATCTTTACGGGTCAAGGAAGATCTTAGACCGGCTGCCAACATTATCAAACACTTGGGTCCTGAAACTTCCCCATCAGTTTACTTACAATTGCTAGATTCGGCATTTGCCACTGTAGAGGATTGAGACGAGCTTTTCGCTGAGTTCAACTTTCACACAGCTGTTGCTGATGCTGCGCACGGAAGCGGATAAACATCCAGCTACTGTAAAACCATTCGTATGAAACAGCACCTTGGCGAAACCAAGCAGCGATCATCAATACATGCCCAATGAACCTGGGTATCTGCAGAAACAGATCAGGCTGCCGCTTCTAATGTACTGTCATTGGCAACCAAAGCCAAAGAGCATTGTCCATCTCTGGAAAATACCATCATAAATATATCGGACATATGCCAGCAACTGAGCCAACCCAGCTACATCAGTCGATTCGTCGATTTGTAAAGCGTAGAAATCACTGGATTTTATACGAAGCAATAGTTATTTTAAAACGCCTTCTGCCATACTGTGTGTGAATTACATGCGATACGTAAAGATGTGCACTTACGCATGACACTTGAGTGGACGCAGATTTTTGTTGACTGCAGATAGGGTAATTTGATTGGATGTCATGAATTTGACCTTTTATTGCACTACCTGGCTACTTTGCTGTGATTACACTAGAGGGGGCACGTCTTTATATTTAGTCTGAGAAATACATGTCTGGTTGAATATTAGGTGCGGTATAATTACATTAACAGTACATTTCAGCATTTTGTTCGCGTTACCCCCTCCGTCACGTGGCGAACCCACGGAACCACTGCCCTAGACAAACTAAGTATCTTCTGAATCCATTGCCAGCGAATCAGTCTATTAATCTATTATCTTATAAATCTATCAGAGTACACTTATGTTATGTAACACTGAAGGCCCTGTTACATAAAAGTGGTGAGCCAGCCAGGAGGTAGTGGTGTGTTACTGATCATAGGCATTGAGACTTTAAAACCCCAGTTTGGTGACCAGACAAATTAACACATTGCTAACATGGATGCTATTGCTCAGGAAGGTATAAAAATCCCAAATGCTGTGATAGTTAGGGGGGTAAATGAAACCACAGGTGATGAAGAACTGAAATTTCCTAAAAGAACATGGTACCATTGCTAGGTCCATTAAAATTGATGATACTGATGATTGATGATCAGAATTCCATAATAATCTAGTCATTGAATTTTACAGCAGGCGTTCTTTACAATCTCTAGAGCCAATGTTACCGCATATGTATCAGCTGACTAATGATGTAAATCGTCGCTGTCGGGCGGAATCCTCATATCTCCAAAACCGTTATTTTTCAGGAAATGAAAAAAACGCCGTACCTTATCTGCAGTGCACAGGGTTTAGTCCGCTTTGCAGTGGATTGTCTTGCGCTAAATTCCTGACCTCAGATGAGCACCAGAACTAGCGGGGGTCAAGATTTTTTTTTCTTTGAGCACAGTGTTTTGAAGACATTTACCTCAGAAGACGTGTTGATTCGTTGCGACTCTAATAATTAATTAATTGTAGCTGTAACGCAAGTGTCTACAAAAGTAAAATGCAATATTGTTAATGCTGGAACGATTATTTTCTATTTACTTACTAAACTGTAAAATAATACTTACTTAAAGTATATGTTGTTAAAATTTGTTGATATAATATGCCTGAAAAGTGGATGTATGTAAACAATACTTTATTGTTGAACCTATACTGTATATGCTTATATTTATGTTACCTACTGGATTGTGGTAACATGTGACAAATATAACTGTTTACTACTGTATATGCTGTCATGCATTTCTAGCCATTTAAACAGGTCAGGTTTTTTAGTGGAGTTAAGAATATCATTGATGGAGAGTCAACCCAGCCGAATTCTAGAAGGAAACAAAAACATCTAAACCATTCATGAGAGTACCTTGTGTTTTGTTTATTGCTCACTCAAGGTTTAAAGCACTTTGAGGTTTCAACTGTTCTACAACTTAGTGGACAACAGTAAATACTTACCTCTGGAACTGAGAACTGATCAGTATTGAGAACTGCCCTAGTTGGAACTGTATTTAACTGGACAGTGTTATACTGTTGCTGTTCTAACCAGTATTACACTGAAAAAAGATCTGATATCAGTCGGAAAGTTGGAAATCAATTCTAATTGTCTATTTGTCTCTGTTTTGTTAAATGTTGTTGTTAAAGGTAGTGATTAGAGATCACTGATCTTAAACATATTGTCTACACTTACATCAGGGGCCTGTTTCAGAAAGGAGGTTAATTGAAAACTCTGAGTATATTAACCCTGAAAGAGAGTTAACTTATACTCAGAGTCAGTTACCATAGTAACTTACTCTGTGAACCTAACCTGGCAGGTTTTCTTCGGTTAACCCAGAGTTTCTTTTGGTCTCCTTCCCTTTTTTAAAGAGGAAGCGATGTTTAAACACCTCATTCATTGCACACATTTCAGTTACACAGAGAGTATCTAAGGGAATGAAATGTCCTGTTATGGACGATCCTGTTGATGAAGAGTCTGTATTAATTTGTAGGGAGTTACATTTACATCAGGAGAGGATTTTGAGGCCCAGAGTGGATATTTTGTCATATCCCTATGTATTTTTATTTGAGCGGTACCGTTTTTCTTGTACAGTTAATAAGATACATCCATAATCTCATCCATTGCATCCGAGCAGATGCTTTGCGTTGCCTTACATTTCTTTGCAAATGGTAGTTTTGTGTATAACATCGGGGATGCAGAACATATTAGTAAGACTACTGTTTGCAGAGCGGGCAGGAAAGTGTGCCTCGCTCTTAAGCACTTTCTGACCATTTTTGTGTTGTTTCCTGATAAAATAAAATACTGTTCTTCCGGTTTCACCCCTGATATTATAACAGTTGGGAATTTACTCTAAAGTAGTTCTTAATTACTAACTACAAATTACATCTCCAACAAATCTAATTAGTGTAATGAGGAGTCGTAAGGCTGGTGATCCATGTGCAGCGTGTTTATTGGAAATCGTGGTCGGGCAGGGCAGGGTCGGCAATGGTAAACACAATGTTGTAGTGCAGGCAAAATCAGACACGAAATGACAGGCAGACAGGTCAGGGCAGGCAGCAAACAATCAGGAACGAGAATACAGAAACAATATCAAAACCGGAATAAAGACACATGAGAAAAACGCTCAATGATGCAACGCAAATCGAGACTTCGCACTGGGGGAAAGTTCGAGTTCAGTTTATATAGTGTGGGAAATAGGAAACAGCTGGTGGTGTAATTAGTCCCAGTGAGGGGCTTGTGGGAACTGCAGTCCGGAAGCGCCTAATATTCCGGAGACGCTTCTCTCAGCTGCCGGTTGGAAGGTGGGGCAGGTGCGTTGACCATGACAATTAGATTAATGTAATAATTACTATCTCTACAAAGTATTGGTCTACTTACTTATTACTTTCTAAATCCCAAATAAACCTCAACCACTTGAACAATAAGGAGAGACAAGAAACTGCCCTTCTAATGCTTTCAAATAAACAATTGCATAAGTGTGTAACTAGAGGGATAAGTTTACATTAAAAATATACCTTGTAAAAGGTATTTAGGGTTTTTTTTTTTAAATACGTGTAAAATTCTCCATATGCTTGCAGACTTTTTGTCTGATGCTGTTACCATGGTGACTCCATTGACAATTTAGAGGTGATAAAACTAACTCATTTCAGATGTTCTGTAACCGAAAACTCTGAGTTTCCCATCTCAGGGTAAATCAACTCAGAGTTCAAGTTTAAACTCAGAGTTGGTTGAACCTCCTTTCTGAAACAGGCCCCAGGAGATGTAATTGATTTGTTGTTTTGTTTAAACAGAGGGGGAAGTTTATAAAACACTCATTTACTTTACATGCAGTCTCTTGTCATTAATCAGTATTTACCCCTACCTCCCTGGACAAACTAAGTATCTTCTGAATCCATTTCCAGCGAAACAGTCAGTTAATCTATTATCTTATAAAATGTTATAATACCATTACAAAATGTTAACACAGGCTTTAAAATACATGTGCTGAAAGATTCTTAACAATAAATGCCCAGATTACATGAATCCAACAAGCAGAGGAGTACTTAAGTCTCATATACACACATGTACCTTCATATAACATCTCCAAATACAACAGCATGGTCTAACAAAACATCAAAAAAAAACATTTATTTAGAAAACACTTACAAACAATGCTTTTTCCAAGAATAAATTAAGTGTAAATTGAGATTGGTATCATAGGTGTACACTCTCAAAAAGCTCACAACAAAATGGCTGAACAACGTGTGCTCTGCATAAATATATGCAAGTCACCAATAGGGGTCGCTAAATTACAAAACCCGAAGTCTGAAAACAGCACAACAGTTCCATTTCTCTTTCTTACGGTACATCACAAAGATTTCCTATTAGTCGTGGAATGATGCAAGGCTGCCCTTTGTCCCCTCTTCTGTTCATTTTGGCTGCAGATATGTTGTCTAGTTTTTCATGATCGAATGGTACAAAAATTAAATGTAATTTGGTAAAAGTATAGCAATCAGTCAATTGGCAGATGATACTACATTATTCTTAAAAAACAAAGATCAAATTCCTCTGGCTATTTCAGTAGTTAATACATTTTCTAAGGCATCAGGACTCCAGCTGAATAGAAACAAATGTGAACTTCTTGCCCTACATCAGAGTGATATCACTTGTCTGCATAATATCCCGGTAAAAGATAAGGTGAACTATTTAGGCATTACAATTACCAAAGACCAGAAAATAAGTACGAAAGAAAATTTTGAAAGTAACGTACAAAAAGCAAACCGAATACTAAATTGCCGGTTACAAAGAGACATTTCAATTTTTGGTCGAATTTTGCTAACCAAAGTTGAATACTTATCAAGATTTATTTATCCCGCTCTTTCTTTAGCTCCCACTCGAATTTTATTAAAACATGTTCCCAAAAAATTTATAATTTTATTTGGAGGCACAAAGCCCATTATATTAAAAAAGCAGACATTATTAAATCCTATGAACAAGGTGGTTTGAATGTAATTGAATTTGATAACATGAATATTTTGTTAAAACTTAAATGGTTAAAAATGTTTTTGTGTAAAGAAGAAAGTTTTTGGTTTACAGTCCCCTCAGCTCTGTTTCAAGAATTTGGTGGAAATTACTTTTTTCTCAAATGTAATTTTGATTTATCCAAACTCTCTGTGAAACTATCAACATTCCACCAAGTACTTTTATTTTGGAAATTGGCATACACATAATTTTACACCTCATAATGCTTCGATTTGGAACAACAAATATATATTATACAGGAACAAATCTTTATGCTATAAGAACTGGCTAAGCAGAAGTATATGGTCAGTGAGAGATCTAATGGATGAGAAGGGGAACATTTTAGACTATAATGCCTTTACATTGAAGCATGGCTTTACCTGTCACCCGAAAGAGTTCTTCACTGTCATTAATGCAATACCTTCTGGCATAAAAATGCTGAGAGGCGCCTTTTCTTAAGCTAAAGTTAGTTCGGTTCTTCCAGCTTTAAACTTTGGAGATATTAATTTTAAAAGTAATACTTGTACTAACATGTATGTAAGACATGTCGTTTTAAAACCCTGTTACCCCTGTCAAGTTAAAAGAAACAAATTAGATCACATGTTTGATAAGAATACTGTAAAATATCTTAGAACTGCTTATTTAAGTTTTCTTGTTCCTCCTAAAGCAAAAGAAACACACTTCAAAATTTTACATGAGATTTATCCTTCTAACAAATTCCTAAATCAATAATTTAATATAGAAATTGTCCCCTGTTCCTTCTGTGAGAGACATTCTGAAGACACGGATCATATCTTTTCTTCATGCTATTTCTCCAAACTCTTCTGGAGATCAATTCAGGGCTGGTTCTTAAAAAAAAGGTGGTTGCTGATAGTTTTTTCTTTACATCATATCTAATTTGTAATACTCAAAGACTGCTGTGTTAATTCTTTTTTGCTGAATAATATTGTTATTTTAGCAAAATATTTCATCCATAAATGTAGATTCTTTAACCCCCTCATCTACTTATTATCTTAAAAAATGACTTTGCATATTTTCCCAAAGCCCTTAATAAGATGCGAGGTCAGAGTGCTAAGAAACTGCTATATCTTTTGCCATCATTTGATTTATTGTGATTCTGCCCTTAATTCTTTTTGTTTTTCTTTTCTTTTCTTTTCCGCTCTATTTAAGTTCATGTAAGTTATTTTTTCAAATGTCTATTTATTTATTTGTTTATTTATTTTGTCTTTTCTAAATAATCTATTACTTATTCTGTGTTAAACCTGTCATTTCTACTATTTCCTCTTGTAGAGATTATTTGTGATTGTTGTTTATTTACTTCAATAGGAAAAAAAGTACTTGTCAATGTACCGCAAGGCCACACTGTCTGCGCATGCGCAGTACTAAGACTAAACGAAAGCGGAATAGTTCGACAGTGGACTACAGGCTATAACACCATCGTAAGGTGAGGACTTCTACACGTTTAAATCCTTTATACATCGATATTTTCATACGAATATAAAATACGATAAGGAACAACGCGTCTGTTGAGTGTAAACGATGATGGAGCGATTCTTACCGAAACAATACAGCGCTAGCTAACGGGTCTCGTGGTTGTGTTTCGTATTGACAAGTAGTGCACTAGGTAGGTCGCTAGAACGCTGTATGTCCACTACAAATCAAGGGCGCTTAAATAGGGAGGATGGAGCGATTTGAGCTTCGGCCCTAGGCGGATAATTCTTTTTTTTCGCGAGCTACATCATATAAACGACATGAAATGTAACACAGCTGTAACTTAACACCGCTAATACACCACATATCTGGTATTATTCTGTATTTTTATATTTAGCTTTGTTTATTATTATTATTTTCTCTGTTCATCTCGAAAACTAGCTTTAGCATTAGCTCACCGTAGCTCTTCCTTGTTAGCTATATGTACAACTGTTATTAGTTAAACTGCGTAACGACACTTCACTTTTATTCCCACACGTGGATTTAATAGATTTTAATAAGCAGGATTATAATAGGGCTATTTTTAACATACAGCTATTTAAAACCACGGTTGTCGCTACATAATGTCGTGTATGTATAGAGTTACAAAGGGGCGCAAAGTTTCCGGTAAATTTACTGAAACTTTCAACGGGAACTTAATCTGGGGAATTTTGGAAATATTCCAAATTGGACACTTTACGGGATTTTATAGGAATTATTTGGTAATCTATGGAAATGTATATAAACTATATCATATACAAATATAAATAAACATGTTGTTTGGTCATAAGCAGACATGAATGTAGACCAGAGGAAGTTCTAGACCTTCTTTAGGGTGTCTCCTGCCCCCTGTCTGTGATCTCAGTCACCATAAAACTATAAGTATCATTTTTACTTTCAGAAATAAACAATAAAATGACGTTAAAATGCAGGACGTGTCGTCGATGGGAAAGAAAATTATTTAACAGTTTGATCCAAGAGCGATTTTTTTACTTTACTTTTAGGCGCGTGCGTTGTAGTCTTTTAAAAGTGCGTCACCAGCTGTGTGCTTTATTAGAACGGAGAAGCACAGGGACGCGCAGCGTGCACGCGCAGTCAGAGCTGGAGGCGCAGCGTGCACGCGCAGTCAGAGCTGGAGGCGTTTATCTATAACGTTAATCGGCGGAAAGAGGCAACTAAAAGTAGTGAAATGTCACTATTCTTATTACCAAACAAAATATTAATGTAAACAATCCATTCAATACTAAATAAAAATAACATTTATTGATTTGGTCTTTGTGAATATTAGTTTATTAATGACTACATTCATTAGACACACTGTTTGTAGAGAATGTACACACACATGAACTGATCTGATTCAAGACTGACATCATTACATCATGCATAAAATTTTGGTGTCCACTTTTGCCATTTTAAATAATCCCATAACTTTTGTCTTACTATGTAGTCATATAATATATAATATAAAACTCGTCTTGTTTTAAATTCTCACTGAGGACTAAAACCCCTAAAGATGAGACCCTAGAACCGCCCCTGATGTAAAGTAATACACATTTTATAAATGATGTCTTGACTGATTTAATTGTAAGTAGAACTTTAATTGATTCTTTCATTGAGTAACACAAAAGCATAATAAACATTATACATTAGAGCAACAAACATTCTAGTAGAAAATACAGATGGTAAATACAATAAAGAAGAGAAAAATAGAGAACACAAAACCATGTCAATGGACTTGAGAATTTGAATAACAGGAAGTGAAAAGTTTTCAGATTAGTTTTGAAATCCTGTAAAGACGACAGGTCTCGAATGCTCTGGGGGAGATACCAGAGGCTGGGAGCCGCAATACAGAAGGTTCTACCACCAAAAGTCTTCAGCCTATAATGAGGGACCTCTAATAAATTAGAGTCAGAGGACCTAAGTGCAGGGGCAGGGGTATATGTGTGAACGAGATCTGTGATATATTGTGGACAGGAGTGATGGAGAGCTTTAAATGTAGTGAGGAGAACTTTATATTGAATACAGAAACTAATTGGGAGCCAATGTACACTGTATAAGATGGGGGTTATGTGGGAGGATTTCTTTGTGTGTGTTAACACTCTCGCTGCTGAATTCTGGATATATTGGAGTTTCTTTAAAGGAGTTGATGGTAAACCATAAAAAAGTGCATTACAGTAATCTAGACAGGAGGTAATGAAAGCATGGACAAGGGTCTCGGCATCATTTATATTTAAACTTGGGCGTAATCGGGCAATATTTAGTAGATGAAAGAAGGCAGATTTGGTGAGAGATGAGATGTGAGAGGAGAAAGACAGAAGAATCAAACACTATGGTCAGGTTTTTGATAGTGGATGAGAGTTTTACATGACAGCCAGCGATATTAATTTTATTAATAATAAGAGATGAAGTACATTTAGGAGAGCCGACTAAGAGCAGATCTGTTTTATCTGTATTTAGTTTCAGGAAGTTCTTGGTCATCCATATGTTTATTTCATTGATACAAGGAGTTATAACATCTATGGGAAAGAGATCAGTGTGTTTAAAGCTCATGATAGACACGTGATAAAGACACACGTGATTGCTTAGAAAAAAAAGGTTGCAGTTAGTTAGAAAAAAAAAACACAGAGAAAAAGCCGTGTTGTTGTCATGTTAAAACCTTGTTATAACTTATATAACGTTTCCAGTTCAAAACAATAATTTAACACTATATATTCCCTGCGTGGTGAGTAATTCATATGTTGTTTAGTGAATTTATAGTTTCTGAGATGTTGTTATGTAGATCACTATTTGTAATTAGCACCGAAGCGCCTAAACAGCTAATGTTATACGCATATGTTTGTGTAGACATTTACTGTTTTTATACTGTTTGTCGAAATATTCATGCAATATGTGTTGCATTTAGTTGCTAAACAATGTTCAGTACGTGTTTGTGATGCAGAGACAAATGTGTGATAATGTTTAATGCAAATATGTGATCTCAACATCATAGGGATTATTATATCTTGATTTATTAGCACAATTTAATGCTTACGATCTAAAGCTGTTAAAATGTAATTCTGAATTGTTTGCTTTTTACAGCTTGACCACACACACACACACACATACACACACACACACACACACACACACACACACACACACACGTGCAAAAAAAAAAAACTAAAATTAAATTACAGCAACAACGACCAAATGTGAACATTGTGAGTTCTGCACGAGAATAAAAGACAAAATCAATATCCAGGTTAATGTTAACATTTCATGGGTAACTGTAAGTAAAATAAAGAGTTTATATAAATGACTAAAGGACTGTGTATAATGTTGTACAGTAAACTCCAGAGATCAGAATCACCAACACACAGCTATATCTCCATGATGGGTGATCAGTCTATGGTTCCTCCTCTGAACTTTAAAGATAGAGACTCATCACTTCTACACAGGTAACGTCTCCTCACTGTTAACGTCACTGCTAAAGTCACACTTAAAGGTGGGGTCTCCGTTGTTTGAAAGCCAATGTTGACATTTGAAATCACCAAAACAAACACGCCCCTAACCCAAATGGGTCCCACCCCTGTATCGATAGCTCCGCCCACACATACATACGTAACCCAGGCAACTAACGGAAAGAAACGTGTCTTTATCATAGCTGAAGGGAAGAACAATACGATTGTAGATAAACAAACAAGCAAAAATGACACACAAGCATAATCATGTAAAGGACAAAGACATATATTAGTTCTGTGTAACAAAACAAAACCAACGTTACTCACCTATCGAGAAGGAAAAAAGCGCCTCGGCGTCTTAAGTAAAGTTGGTCACATATTCACAGATTGGAGTTTCCCGAGTCAATAACTCCTGAGCTAAACACTGTTACTACACAAAACACGGTTGTAGCTGCGTCTCTACATTACTACGATAGAAAAGAGGTGTTATTTGTGTAGTAACAGCGTTTAGCTCAGGAGTTATTGACTCAGGAAACTCCAATCTGTGAATATGTGACCAACTTCCTGCTCCTTCAGTTCTCTCCAGCGCTGGAAAGCTGATCCTATATTAACACGTCCTACTTCTTATCTTATTGTAAGTCTTTCTTCTCTTTCTTTCTTTGTTTTTATCCTCCATGTCAATGTTAAAACCGCTTTCTGCTAATGTCACACATGCGCACTGAACACTCTCTCCGCCCATATGGACAAGACACGCCCCTTTCTGCTCATTGGCTACACGTTTGTTTTGATTTTTGTTTTGATTTTTGTTTATTATTCGGCCCGACTCGGTTTTCTGAAGCATTTCTCAAAAATCAGAGACCTCACCTTTAAGGGAAATATACAGTAAGTAAAATAAAGTGTGTATATAAATGACTGTGTATAATGTTGTACAGTAAACTCCAGAAAAAGAGAAAGAGATCAGAATCACCAACACACAGCTGTATCTCCATGAAGAGTGATCGGTCTATGGTGGTTCCTCCTCTGAGCTTTAAAGATGGAGACTCATCACTTCTACACAGGTAACGTCTCCTCACTGTTAATGTCACTGCTAAAGTCACACTTAAAGGGAAGTTTAACTACATAAACAGGGGACAAAATAAATACTGAAACACAGTAATGGAGCCACTATTGTGTGTCTAAATACTTTTTTGTATTATTTAATCTTTTATTTGGAAATGTGTTTGGGAAAAGTGTGTTTGTGGTGTGTTTAAAGGTGCGGTGCACGATGTTTGAAAGCCAATGTTGACATTCGAAATCACCAAAACAAACACGCCCCTAACCCAAATGGGTGTCACCCCTGTATTGATAGCTCCGCCCACACACATACATACGTAACCCAGGTAACTATTATGACAGAACCTCCTGGGGCGGCTGGCCGAGGGGATATTTTTATCAATAAATGAACACAATGAGTAATACTATGGTAATACAGATGTGTTTGTGTAGTACTGTGTGTTGTACAGTGAAAGGTTTAGTTCTGTTTCATGTGGAAGACGTTCAGTTCTCTCCAGTGCTGGAAATCTGATCCTATATTAACACGGGTCCTGCTGCTTCTTGTCTTATCGTAATAATGTTTTTATTAATGTTGCCTTATCGCTTAATGTTTTTATCCTCCATGTCAGTGTTTCAGTCGCTTTCTGCTAATGTCACACATGCGCACTGAACACTCTCTCCACCGCATATTGACAAGACACGCCCCTTTATGCTCATTGGCTACACGTTTGTTTTGTTTGTCGGCCCGACTCAGTTTTATGAAGCATTTCTCAAACAACGTGCACCGCACCTTTAATATAAATAGCACTTGGTCTAATATGTTGTTTTGTAATACAGTGAAATTCATATGTTAGTGTGGTAGTTTTGGGGTTGGTGTGTGTTCAGTCATTGCAGGTGAGACCACTGCTTAGCATTATTGAGTTAATGACAGGAAACAAAGTCATAAGAATCATCTAGAGTTTATAACAGTCTCAGTTACTTTACACTGTTCATGCTATAAGAAATTACAAGGTGGAATCATTTCTTTTGTTGCTTGCATCATTTGTATTCAACATATTTACATGTTTAACGTATCCACATCCCAGAACTTGTCAAATCACACAAATATATACATAAATACAACTCCTTAAGACTTCCATGAGCATACAGTAGGCTTCAATATATAGCAAACAGGCATTAAGTCTATTACAGGTGAGATCTGAAACAGTCCAGTAAACAGAAAAACATTCTTATCTGTGGATGAACAAGAAGGCGTTGGATGTTAAGGCCTGTGGAATAGAATCCAACTAACTCCCAGAGAGAGTTTCTTCAGCTCAATAAGCAGCGTATCTGTCCATCACACATAGTCCCAGCTGATGAGCAAAATAACCCTCTTGGAGCAGGAAAACAATAAAGTTTCTCAAGGCATGGTTAAGATGACCATCACCACAGAGCATAAGGTAGCTTCAAACATGATCTCCCTTTTTACTCTTCAATTTCCTTTTTTATCCCCTACAGGACATATCCCTATGTGTCCCCCTAGTGGCCAGGATGAATTGTTAACAAAACTGTGTTAAACCCTGTCACAGGAAAGGAAAAAAAAATGGAAAGGTCCTGCCAAAGTAGTTAAATGTCTTGGTCCTGTTAATTACTCTGTGTCTTTCATTGATCAACCTTCATCAGCACGTGACAGGGGATGTGCACGAACGTGAAAAGAATCTACATGTTCAGGTTGATCAATGAAAGACAGAGTAATTAACAGGACTAAGACATTTAACTACTTTGGCAGGACCTTTCCATTTTGCGGCCAGTTTTGCCATAAAACCTTCATCAGCACGTGACAGGGGATGTGCACGAACCCATACTAAATCTCCAATTTGTAAGTGAGCTTGTCTCCTACGTAGATTATAGTACTTGTGTTGTTTATAGAGATGAAGTACATTTAGGAGGGCCGACTAAGAGCAGATCTGTTTTATCTGTATTTAGTTTGAGGAAGTTCTTGGTCATCCATATGTTTATTTCATTGATACAAGGAGTTATAACATCTATGGGAAAGAGATCAGTGTGTTTAAAGCTCATGATAGACACGTGATAAAGACACATGTGATTGCTTAGAAAAAAAGGTTGCAGTTAGTTAGAAAAAAAAAACACTGAGAGAAAAAGCCGTGTTGTTGTCATGTTAAAACCTTGTTATAACTTATATAACGTTTCCAGTTCAAAACAATAATTTAACACTATATATTCCCTGCGTGGTGAGTAATTCATATGTTGTTTAGTGAATTTATAGTTTCTGAGATGTTGTTATGTAGATCACTATTTGTAATTAGCACCGAAGCGCCTAAACAGCTAATGTTATATGCATATGTTTGTGTAGACATTTACTGGTTTTATATTGCTTGTCGAAATATTCATGCAATATGTGTTGCATTTAGTTGCTAAACAATGTTCAGTACGTGTTTGTGATGCAGAGACAAATGTGTGATAATGTTTAATGCAAATATGTGATCTCAACATCATAGGGATTATTATATCTTGATTTATTAGCACAATTTAATGCTTACGATCTAAAGTTGTTAAAATGTAATTCTGAATTGTTTGCTTTTTACAGCTTGACCACACACACACACACACACACACATACACACACACACACACACACACACACACACACACACACACACACACACACACACACACACATACACATAAATGTGCAAAAAAAAAAAAAACTAAAATTAAATTACAGCAACAACGACCAAATGTGAACATTGTGAGTTCTGCACGAGAATAAAAGACAAAATCAATATCCAGGTTAATGTTAACATTTCATGGGTAACTGTAAGTAAAATAAAGAGTTTATATAAATGACTAAAGGACTGTGTATAATGTTGTACAGTAAACTCCAGAGATCAGAATCACCAACACACAGCTATATCTCCATGAAGAGTGATCGGTCTATGGTTCCTCCTCTGAACTTTAAAGATAGAGACTCATCACTTCTACACAGGTAACGTCTCCTCACTGTTAACGTCACTGCTAAAGTCACACTTAAAGGTGGGGTCTCCGTTGTTTGAAAGCCAATGTTGACATTTGAAATCACCAAAACAAACACGCCCCTAACCCAAATGGGTCCCACCCCTGTATCGATAGCTCCGCCCACACATACATACGTAACCCAGGCAACTACTGGAAAGAAACGTGTCTTTATCATAGCTGAAGTGAAGAACAATACGATTGTAGATAAACAAACAAGCAAAAATGACACACAAACATAATCATGTAAAGGACAAAGACATATATTAGTTCTGTGTAACAAAACAAAACCAACGTTACTCACCTATCGAGAAGGAAAAAAGCACCTCGGCGTCTTAAGTAAAGTTGGTCACATATTCACAGATTGGAGTTTCCCGAGTCAATAACTCCTGAGCTAAACACTGTTACTACACAAAACACGGTTGTAGCTGCGTCTCTACATTACTACGATAGAAAAGAGGTGTTATTTGTGTAGTAACAGTGTTTAGCTCAGGAGTTATTGACTCAGGAAACTCCAATCTGTGAATATGTGACCAACTTCCTGCTCCTTCAGTTCTCTCCAGCGCTGGAAAGCTGATCCTATATTAACACGTCCTACTTCTTACCTTATCGTAAGTCTTTCTTCTCTTTCTTTCTTTGTTTTTATCCTCCATGTCAATGTTAAAACCGCTTTCTGCTAATGTCACACATGCGCACTGAACACTCTCTCCGCCCATATGGACAAGACACGCCCCTTTCTGCTCATTGGCTACACGTTTGTTTTGATTTTTGTTTTGATTTTTGTTTATTATTCGGCCCGACTCGGTTTTCTGAAGCATTTCTCAAAAATCAGAAACCCCACCTTTAAGGGAAATATACAGTAAGTAAAATAAAGTGTGTATATAAATGACTGTGTATAATGTTGTACAGTAAACTCCAGAGATCAGAATCACCAACACACAGCTGTATCTCCATGAAGAGTGATTGGTCTATGGATGTTCCTCTGAACTTTAAAGATGGAGACTCATCACTTCTACACAGGTAACGTCTCCTCACTGTTAATGTCACTGCTAAAGTCACACTTAAAGGGAAGTTTAACTACATAAACAGGGGACAAAATAAATACTGAAACACAGTAATGGAGCCACTATTGTGTGTCTAAATACTTTTTTGTATTATTTAATCTTTTATTTGGAAATGTGTTTGGGAAAAGTGTGTTTGTGGTGTGTTTAAAGGTGCGGTGCACGATGTTTGAAAGCCAATGTTGACATTCGAAATCACCAAAACAAACACGCCCCTAACCAAAATGGGTGTCACCCCTGTTTTGATAGCTCCGCCCACACATACATACGTAACCCAGGTAACTATTATGACAGAACCTCCTGGGGCGGCTGGCCGAGGGGAGATTTTTATCAATAAATGAACACAATGAGTAATACTATGGTAATACAGATGTGTTTGTGTAGTACTGTGTGTTGTACAGTGAAAGGTTTAGTTCTGTTTCATGTGGAAGACGTTCAGTTCTCTCCAGTGCTGGAAATCTGATCCTATATTAACACGGGTCCTGCTGCTTCTTGTCTTATCGTAATAATGTTTTTATTAATGTTGCCTTATCGCTTAATGTTTTTATCCTCCATGTCAGTGTTTCAGTCGCTTTCTGCTAATGTCACACATGCGCACTGAACACTCTCTCCGCCCATATGGACAAGACACGCCCCTTTCTGCTCATTGGCTACACGTTTGTTTTGATTTTTGTTTTGATTTTTGTTTATTATTCGGCCCGACTCGGTTTTCTGAAGCATTTCTCAAAAATCAGAGACCCCACCTTTAAGGGAAATATACAGTAAGTAAAATAAAGTGTGTATATAAATGACTGTGTATAATGTTGTACAGTAAACTCCAGAGATCAGAATCACCAACACACAGCTGTATCTCCATGAAGAGTGATTGGTCTATGGATGTTCCTCTGAACTTTAAAGATGGAGACTCATCACTTCTACACAGGTAACGTCTCCTCACTGTTAATGTCACTGCTAAAGTCACACTTAAAGGGAAGTTTAACTACATAAACAGGGGACAAAATAAATACTGAAACACAGTAATGGAGCCACTATTGTGTGTCTAAATACTTTTTTGTATTATTTAATCTTTTATTTGGAAATGTGTTTGGGAAAAGTGTGTTTGTGGTGTGTTTAAAGGTGCGGTGCACGATGTTTGAAAGCCAATGTTGACATATGAAATCACCAAAACAAACACGCCCCTAACCCAAATGGGTGTCACCCCTGTATTGATAGCTCCGCCCACACATACATACGTAACCCAGGCAACTATTATGACAGAACCTCCTGGGGCGGCTGGTCGAGGGGATATTTTTATCAATAAATGAACACAATGAGTAATACTATGGTAATACAGATGTGTTTGTGTAGTACTGTGTGTTGTACAGTGAAAGGTTTAGTTCTGTTTCATGTGGAAGACGTTCAGTTCTCTCCAGTGCTGGAAATCTGATCTTATATTAACACGGGTCCTGCTGCTTCTTGTCTTATCGTAATAATGTTTTTATTAATGTTGCCTTATCGCTTAATGTTTTTATCCTCCATGTCAGTGTTTCAGTCGCTTTCTGCTAATGTCACACATGCGCACTGAACACTCTCTCCGCCGCATATTGACAAGACACGCCCCTTTATGCTCATTGGCTACACATTTGTTTTGTTTGTCGGCCCGACTCAGTTTTATGAAGCATTTCTCAAACAACGTGCACCGCACCTTTAATATAAATAGCACTTGGTCTAATATGTTGTTTTGTAATACAGTGAAATTCATATGTTAGTGTGGTAGTTTTGGGGTTGGTGTGTGTTCAGTCATTGCAGGTGAGACCACTGCTTAGCATTATTGAGTTAATTACAGGAAACAAAGTCATAAGAATCATCTAGAGTTTGAACGTAAAAGTGTTAGTCTAGACTAATAGCATCTGTCTTTACATTTACATTACAGTTATGGCATGTGGGAGACTCCTTTATTCCCAGTGACTTAGCACAATCTCCTATTAAACAACCTGCCATATTAACAGCATTACCATAAATGACCTTTATTTTGTTCCACTGAAATGATTAAAATAACATACAATAACTGGGGAACATTATGCCTTACCTTATAACTACAGACCTACTTTATTACTTACTGCAGTAAAACTCCAGCAGGCTACTTCACCTACGCTCACCTTGATATCTCTGTGATGGAGCTCTCTGGTTAATAGTTTTCAAACAGAAACGAGCAAAGCAACTGATCTCAATTAGATGATCATATTTCATAAGGAATTATTTCATGTAAAAAAGTTTAATCAGTAACATAATCTGTAGTTGGCCCCAGTCTAGCTCTCTTAGACAGGAGAGGAAGGCTTGTGTTGCTTACCGGGCACCCTATCATAAGGAAAGGTGTCCGGTCAGCAAGCCAAGGCCAGCCCCATCAGTCTAGACAGGACCTAAGATAGGTCATCTATGGTAGGAGTTACAAAAAGAAAACCCTACATTCAGGGCTGGGATTCAGGGGAGCCTTGACTCTGGGGTTCGCCTGGCCTACGCTACCTTCTAAGTGTTTCTCAATGGGGTCTAGATACTATAGTGAAAGGGTACAGAATCTGATTTGCAGGTCCTTTGTGCACAGGGACAGTGTGCTACTGGAATGGGTTTGGACTCTTAGTTTCTGTGCTACAGTGTGTTTAGTGAGTAAATATAAAATGTACTTAAATAAAGGCTCCACTAGTGAAAAAAGCTACCACAGTCACCATTGAGCATAAAAAAGTCATTCTGTTTATTGTATGTAAAAATCTACATTCAGTTATCAAGTGAGTTAAAAACTGTAAAGATTGTAAATAAATAATTAAAGAAGTGTCCATAATGTTGTACAGTAAACTCCAGGGAAAGAGATCAGAATCACCAACACACAGTTGTAGCTCCATGAAGAGTCATGAGTCTATGGATCATCATCTGGAGGTTAAAGCTGTAGACTCCTCACTTCTACACAGTAACATCTCTTGACTTTTAATGTCAATGCTAAAGTTACACTTAAAGGGTAATTTAACGAGATAAACAGGGGGCAAACTAAATACTACAACACTAGAACTCTGACTTTAATAAAGTCACTATTATGTGTTTAAATATCACTGTCTGTTTTTTTGGGAAATGTTTTGATTGGAACGTTTGCTTGTGGTGTCTTTCTTCAAATGACATGTTGTTTTGTAATGCAGTGAAATTCATACGATGGCATTCAAATATGGTTTAAGTGTCTAAATAATAGTCTGTATACTACAGAGTCATTAGATTACTGAAAACAGATGATTAAGTCTAATAAATGAACCCCGTGTCTTCCTGCTTCTCCATATCACAGGTACGACCCAGAATCTGCTGGTGGAAATGAATTCCAGAAAAAGTTCAAATTAAATCTGATGAAGAAGTTTCAGTGTTTGAATGGAGTGATAATAAACCTGGGAACCCAAACACTCCTGAATGAGATCTACACAGAGCTCTACATCACAGAGGGAGACAGTGGAGAAGTCAATAATGAACATGAGGTGAGACAGATCGAGGCAGCATCCAGGAGAAGAACAACAGAGGAAACACCAATCAAATGCAATGACATCTTTAAGCCTTTATCTGAACAAGACAAACCCATCAGAACTGTGCTGACAAATACATCATCTAAACAAGACAAACCCATCAGAACTGTGCTGACAAATACATCATCTAAACAAGACAAACCCATCAGAACTGTGCTGACAAATACATCATCTAAACAAGACAAACCCATCAGAACTGTGCTGACAAATACATCATCTAAACAAGACAAACCCATCAGAACTGTCCTGACAAAGGGAGTCGCTGGCATCGGAAAAACCGTCTCTGTGCAGAAGTTCATTCTGGACTGGGCTGAAGGGAAAGTAAATCAGGACGTCCACCTCATATTTCCACTTCCTTTCAGAGAGCTGAATTTGATGAAGGACCAGAAACTGAGTCTGATGGAGCTCCTTCATGTGTTTTTTATGGAAACAAAAGAAACAGAAATGTCCAGTTTGGAAAAGGTTCTGTTCATTTTTGACGGATTGGACGAGTGTCGTTTTCCTCTAGATTTCCAGAACACAGTGAGAGTGTGTGATGTAACTGAATCAGCATCAGTGCCTGTGCTGCTGATAAACCTGATCAAAGGGAATCTGCTTCCCTCTGCTCTCATCTGGATCACCTCCAGACCTGCAGCAGCTGATCAAATCCCCTCTGAGTGTGTGGATCGAGTCACAGAGATACGAGGGTTCAGTGACCCACAGAAGGAGGAGTACTTCAGGAAGAGGATCAGTGATCAGAGCCTGGCCAATAACATCATCACACACCTGAAGTCATTAAGAAGCCTCTACATCATGTGTCACATCCCAGTCTTCTGCTGGATCTCAGCCACTGTTCTAGAGAGAATGTTGGGTGAAGCAGAGAGTGGAGAGATCCCCAAGACTCTGACTCAAATGTACACACACTTCCTCATCATTCAGACAAACATCATAAGAGAAAAATACTCAAAGAAGCAGGAGAGTGATGAAGAAATGCTTCTTAAACTGGGACAACTGGCTTTTCAGCAGCTAAAGAACAGAAACCTGATCTTCTATGATGAAGACCTGAGAGAGTGTGGTATTGATGTGACAGAAGCAGCAGTGTACTCAGGTGTGTGTACTCAGATCTTCAGAGAGGAGTTTGGGCTTCACCACAGTAAAGTGTACTGCTTTGTTCATCTGAGCATTCAGGAGCATCTCGCAGCTCTGTATGTGCACCTGACCTTCATGAAGGAGAAGAGAAATGTTCTGGTACAGAATCAGATTTCTAACAGGAGGATGGAAGACAATACAATCTCAGATGTACACAACAATGCTCTATTTCAGACTTTAGAAAGTCAGACTGGACATCTGGATCTTTTCCTTCGCTTTCTTCTGGGTCTCTCACTGGAGTCCAATCAGAAACTCTTACATGTTTTAGTAACACAGACAGGAAGTAACCCTCAGAGCACACAGGAAACAGTTCAGTACATTAAGGAGAAGATCAGTGAAGATGAAGATCTTCCTCCAGAGAAATCCATCACTCTGTTCCACTGTCTGAATGAACTGGGTGATGATTCTCTAGTGGAGGAAATCCAACACTTCCTGAAATCTGGAAAACAAAGTGAACTTTCTTCTTCACAGCTTTCTGCTCTGGTGTTTGTGTTACTGACATCATCAGAGGAGCTGGATGAGTTTGACCTGAGTAAATATTTCAGTACAGATAAGATAACAGAAGATGTTGTTCTGAAGATGATGCCTGTGATTACAACATCCAGTAAAGCAATGTAAGTAAATGTGAATATAACTGTTCTACTGTTACAGTGTTAGAGAGAAACTGAACACACTCTAATATGGACTTTGGGATGTTCTGACCTGAAGGTGATACAGAGTGGAGTTCATGTAAATAGATAAATTAGGGAATAAAATCTGCATTAATAAATGAATGATCCTGAAGGGCAGCTATTAAACATGTAGAAGCAGGTGATTACATTTGAGGGAGTTTTGAAGTTTTGTAGTTATGATTTATCTTAATATCTTAAAATAATGATGAAGTTAATGCTGGTTTTATGTTGGATGTTTGATGTATATTAAACACACCTGTGTACCAGACATAAAGAACCATGTTTACTGCAGTCATGAAAAATTCTAATCCACAAAAAGTTTTTCTTCATTATTACGTTTTATTTGTGAGGTGGAAATGGTCTTTTATAGAAAACTGACTTTGTAAAGTTTTATACTCATTAGAGGAAATATTTTTATAATAATAATAATAATAATAATAATTAGAGAGATTTAGACTCTAGAGGCAGGAGGAAGCATCAATATAAAGACGAGACTGTTGGACTTGGACAGAGTAGATTTTGAACCTTTGAGAATTTTGAGAAAGTTGGAGGAAAACCAAGAGTTTATTTCATTTAAGCATCAATTAGTGAGACAGGAGTGTGGAAGAGCAGAGTCAAGTTTTATGGACATATAAAATACACTGCACAAAATTATAAACACAACACTTTTGTTTTTGCCCCATTGTTCATGAGCTGAACACAAATATTTAAGACTTTTTCTATGTAAACAAAAGGCCAATTTCTCTCAAATATAGTTCACTTCTTCTTCTTTCAGCTTTTCCCTTCAGGGGTCTCCACAGCGAATCATCTCTCTCCACCTCTCCCTATCTTCTCCATCCTCAACACTTGCACCCACAAGCTTCAAATCCTCATTAATTACATCCATATACCTCCTCTTTGACCTTCCTCTTTGCCTCCTGCCTGGCAGCTCCATGTCCAACATTCCCCTACCAATATACTCACTCTCCCTCCTCTGAACATGTCCAAACCATCTTAATCTGTCCTCCCTAACTTTGTCCCCCAAACGTCCAACATGAGCTGTCCCTCTGATGTACTTGTTCCTAATCCTGTCCAATCTTGTCACTCCCAAAGAGAACCTCAACATCTTCAGTTCGGCTACCTCAAGCTCTGACTCCTGTCTCTTCTTCAGTGACACTGTCTCTAAACCATACAGCACGGCCGGTCTCACCACTGTCCTGTACACCTTCCCCTTGATTCTTGCTGATATTTTCCTATCACACAGAACTCCTGACACCTTTCTCCACCTCAAATATTTCTCTCAAATATTGTTCACAAATCCGTCTTAATCTGTGTTAGTGAGCACGTCTCCTTTTGGGAGATAATCTATCCACCTCACAGGGGTGACATCAAGTTGTTGATTAGACAGCATGATTATTGTACACGTGTTCTTCAGGCTAAAACGAGTCAGTATCTGGTGTAACCACTATTTGCCTCACACAGTACAACACATCTCCTTCACATAGAGTTGATCAGGTTGTTGATTGTGACCTGTGGAATGTTGGTCCACTCCTCTTCATTGTCTGTGTGAAGTTACTGGATATTGGCAGGAACTGGAACACGCTGTCGTATATACACCGATCCAGAGCATCCCAAACATGCTCAATGGGTGACGTGTTCAGTAAGTATTCTGGTCATGTAAGAACTGGGATGTTTTCAGCTTCCAGGAACTGTGTACAGATCCTTGCACCATGGGGTTGTACATCATCATGCTGCAACATGAGGTGATGGTCATGGATGAATGACACAACAATGGGCCTCAGGATCTCGTCACTGTATCTCTGTGCATTCAAAATGCCATCAAAATATCACCTGTGTTTGTTGTCCATAACATGCGCCTGCCCATACCATAACCCCACCTCCACCATGGGCCACTCCATCTACATCGTTGTCATAGCAATCCGCTCACCCACATGATGCCATACACGCTGTCTGTTGTCTGCCCTGTACAGTGAAAACTGGGATTCATCCACAAAGAGAAAACATCTCCAAAGTGCCAGATGCCATCGAATGTGAGCATTTGTCCACTTAAGTTGGATACAAAGACGAACTGCAGTCAGACCCCGATGAGGACAACAAGCATGCAGATGAGCGTCCCTGAGATGGTTTCTGACAGTTTGTACAGAGATTCTTTGGTTATGCAAACCGATTGTTGCAGCAGCTGTCTGGGGGTCTGGTCTCAGAGTATCATGGAGGTGAAGATGCTGGATGTGGAGGTCCTGGGCTGGTGTGGTTACATGTGGTCTGGGGTTGTGAGGTCGGTCGGATTTACTGCCAAATTCTCTGAAACACCTTTGGAGACGGCTTATGGTAGAGAAATGATCATTCATTTCACAGGCAACAGCTCTGGTGGACAATCCTGCAGTCAGCATGTCAATTGCAGGCTCCCTCAAAACTTACAACATCTGTGGCTTTGTGTTGTGTGATAAAAACTGCACATGTGACCTTTTATTGTGACCAGCCTAAGACACACCTGTGTAATAATCATGCTGTCTAATCAGGATAGTGATATGACCTGTGAGGTGGATGGATTTTATCTGCAGATTAGAAGTTCTCACTAACACAGATTTAGACAGATTGTGTTGCGTTTATAATTTTGTTCAGTGTATATACCAAGTTTACAGATTTACTAGTAATAATATGTTAAAAGTGTTGTTTTAAAGTGAATTTGTTCCTATAATAATTAGTCCAGTATGGATTGTTTGTTAAGGTCACATCACTTCAGGAATTTCTGGCCATAATGTGAGATCTTTGTCTTTTTCAATACAAGACAATCCCATATTATACAGGACAGGGGCAACCCTACTGTAGATACTAGTTAGTTAGCTGTAGTTAAACACTAACTTTACCCATTTTAATGACATCAACATGTAGATGTCGACTGTAGTGTCACTTTAACCATATTGTCTAACTGGTGTTTGTACTTTCAGTATTTATAACAATGAGAAGGTTCAGTGAAAGCTTTGAGGACGTGTTTGATCATTTGTGTGAGTTCATTATGTTTTATTTTATTTCCTTTAGTATCAGCTGTGATGAACTTAGAGAGGAAAGTTGGTCACCTCTGGTCTCAGCGCTCAGATCAGAAACCTCCAAACTGAGAGAACTTCATCTGACTGTGAAAGAACTGGATCTGTCCTATAATAAACTAGGAGACTCAGAAGTGAAGATTCTCTGTGCTGGACTGGAGAATCCTCACTGTAAAGTGGACACACTGAAGTAAGATCATCTCTCTGAGAGTCACAATAACTCACTAAAAGCAGCAGTTATTTACAGTGTTGTTTTTCACCTGAAATGTTCTGTAACACTACAACATTCAGAACAAATAGATTAGTCATTAAGTGATAATGAGTTTTCTACAGAATCACTTAGGAATTAAATAAATAAATAAATGAGTAAATAAGAGAAGATTTATAAGTCATTATTTTTAATGCCAGCAAAACTTTTGCAGCTCAAATAAACTTAATATAAATAATTGTAAATAATATAATAATCTAATATCACTGGTGCAGCTCCAGGGTCCTGGTCCCACCCATGTGGAGTCCTGGCCCACCTCCATAAACTCTGTTATAATGTTAGAATTATTAATAAACCCCAGTTGTCACTCACTAGGAGCTGCTGCTTTAAGAAGCTTCATTGAGTGACGTTGCTCAGTAACATTTCTGTGTGGTGTTTAGTCGTGTAACAGACTAGTTTAATAAAGACTTTATCTGAAATCTCAGTTAAAACAATTTGTGTGATTTATCAGTTATTTTAAAACAATAATTTATCTAATATCATTAGTTAGATTTTCCTTCATGATTTAACATCAGAGCCTGAAATGTTTAAATAAAAATATCTTGTGTTTGAACTGATAGACTTTAAATGTTATGTTCACTATGTTAAGTGTCCAAACACGCTAATGTTGACAGGTGACACAATCATATTGATTAGTGAAGCTGCTTGTGTGTGTGTTTGTGTGTGTGTGCGTGTGTGTGTGTGTGAGAGAGAGAGAGAGAGAGACTGTGTGAGTCTCTCTGTGTGTGTGTGTGTGTGTTTGTGTGAGAGAGAGAGAGACTGTGAGTCTCTGTGTGTGTGTGTGTGTGTGCGTGTGTGTGTGTGTGTGTGCGTGTGTGTGTGTGTGTGTGTGTGTGTGTGTGTTACATAAACAACTGATAAATGAACAGATCTCTTTCAGCTCATTGTCCTCTTTTTACAGTCATGTAAGTTCTTTTGAGTGACAGCTGATGTTGAGTTTCTTCTCAAACCTGTGCCCACCCTGTTTTACCCAGGCCCACCCACTGTTCACAATCTGACAGGAATGTTTGGTTCAGTGTTAATTATACTTTATATAATAAAAATCTGTTGATGAAGAGTGTGTTATTGTGTCTCTATACAGGTTGGATGGTTGTGATGTCTCAGATGAAGGCTGTGCTGCTCTGACTTCAGCTCTGAGATCAAACCCCTCACACCTGAGAGAACTGAATCTGTCCTTAAATAAACTAGGAGACTCAGGAGTGAAGAGTCTCTCTGCTGTACTGGAGAATCCTCACTGTAAACTGGAGACACTGGGGTAAGATCATCTCTCTGAGCGTCACATGACCTGCTCCTCAGTAAGACACATTCTCTAATAGTGAGACTGAAGCAGAAGTTTTAGGTTCATCATCAATGTCCTGAGGATGAAGATTGTTTCTTTTCACTGCACACTGATGATTTCTCACAGACTCTGATGTGACTGCAATGTGTCTGAAATTACTGTGAAATTTACTAAAACATTGGAACTAATCACACAAACTGGAGCTGGGACACAAACTAAATGTACTGTGTGAGCTGCAGGGTTTAAAAGCAGCACTGACATGGAAATGATGGAAATAAATAGAACTTGGAGACTAAAATTACACAAGAGTCTCTGGACAGCTCACAGAATATAGAATTGATGGATTTACCCTCCATCAGGGGGCAGAAGGGCTGCATGATGAAGGTTAAAATGATCATCAAGAGTCAGTTATCTGTCAGCTATCAGCTTTTTTATTTCAATTATTTTCACTTATTTTTTTACAGTCAAATCAGTAAAACCTATAATAAACAGAACAGAAATAAAGAAGTTCTCTGTATTATGTAAAACATGTAAAATTCTGTTCAGTGTACAAGTGGGTCTGTTTTACACTCTAACTGTTATAATAAAATTAAATTGTAATAAGACTCCACTGTAGAAAACAGAATGATTCAGAGCTGAATGAACTAAACCTACACTATACATGTCAGTATTTGTACTATACATTTGTGTTGTCAAGGTTTTTGTTAGAAACACAAGTCTATCAACATGATCCAGCTTTAGTGAGGACCACAAGAGAGTAACAATATTTCCCCAGTACTAAAAGCCCTCTCTGAAGGGGAACCTACACCTGACCTAAATGGTATTAAAAACTGGACACTGCTGAGTTTGTTATTCAGAGATTATAAATTACTCTCCAAGGTTTTGGCCAACAGACTGAGTGAAGTCTTAGAACAAGTCATCCATCGTGATCAGACAGATTGTGTCCCAGGAAGATGAATTTTTATAATATTTCTGTTATCTGGGATCTTTTAGATATCAGTAAGAGTCTTAACCAGATTTTGGTCTAGTGTCAGTAGACCTAGAAAAGACTTTTGACCGAGTCGAACACAAATATTTATGAATGTGTTCATTTAGTTTTAGTCCTGATTTTGTTTCCATGATAAAGGTTTTGTACAGTGATGTTGAAAGTCTACTGAAAGTTAATGGTGACTTATGTGGTTCCTTATAAAGTTTATAGAGGTGTTAGACAAGGTTGTGTCGTGTCTGGTGTGTTGTATACTTTAGTAATAGAAAGACTTTTAAGCAAGTTAAGAACAGATTTGTACTGATTATATATTCTGAAGTTCACAAACCTGTTTATCAGCTGATGATGATGATGATGATGATGATGTTTTAATTAAATCAGAGGTAAGTTTGATGTTGGAAATATTTAAAATTTAAAAACATCTCTGTTACAAAAGTAAACTGATATAAATGTAAATCCATGGATGTCCATATTGTTTACAGAGTTAAACTGTTTCATGCCTTTCTGCAGTGTAATAGATGAACATTTATTGTGTTCTAGTCTATTTGATGTGAGGAAACGTTCTCACTAGAAATCTTTATTTGTGGTTTCTGTCAAAATTATTTATTTAATATATCTGACAATATTTTAGTTATTGTAATAAAGGGTTTTAAAAATCTGTTGATGAAGAGTGTGTTATTGTGTCTCTATACAGGTTGCGTGAGTGTGATGTCTCAGATGAAGGCTGTGCTGCTCTGACTTCAGCTCTGAGATCAAACCCCTCACACCTGAGAAAACTGAATCTGTCCTTAAATAAACTAGGAGACTCAGGAGTGAAGATTCTCTCTGCTGTACTGGAGAATCCTCACTGTAAACTGGAGACACTGAAGTAAGATCATCTATTAAAACATTAATAATAAATCATGGTCTAATCTTCATCCAGGTCGTAATAATAGATAAACACATTGTGTATAAATAAAACACAGTCACAGTTGTTCTTGTCAATACTGAATAAACCATTTACACTTTCACAGTCTGGGTTTAAAAAATACACCAATGAACTAACAACTTCTCCAAAAACTAATTAGAGTCTGACCCTGTTTTAGGTCTGATTACTGACAGTCTGATCTTCTCAAGAAAGATCTGTTCATGTGAACTCGGATTAAAACAGAGATTTTGTTGAGATGTGAAGCAGAGAAAAGTTACAGAAAACATTTACATTAATATTTTATTTCTCACATACACAACCATACACAGTACGACACGTAGTGAAATGTTTTTAAACTGTCTGTGATTTAAACATAAAATAAAATAGAATAATAAAAAAGAAAATAGAATAAAAATAGAAAAAGTCCAAGTTCTAGTCTTATGTGTTGTCCTGGTCTGTAAAGTGTGTGTTACTCAGTCCACAATAATACACACTGTCTACAGTCAGGGTCGACACTCGAGCCCCAGTAAAATGTTCCTGATAAATCAGTGTCTGATGATGTAGATTACAGTAGATATGTCTGAAAATAGGCTTCGTCTTCATCAGACATTAATATTTACATCATGATTTAAAACTTGAAGACTGATTGTAATGTTAGCTGAAGTGACAATATCCTGTAACCTTCAGTCATAAGCCCCGCCCACCATAAGCTACGCCCATCACTGTGCCCAGCCCCTCACATTGACCCCATCACTGTGCCCCGTCCCCTTGTTGTGCCCTGACCCCTCACTGTGCCCCACCGATCATAAGCTTCACCCCTCACTGTACCCCGCCCCTTTACTGTGCCCAGCCCCTCACATGACCCCATCACTGTGCCCTGTCTCACAATTTGACACCCCCCATGCCCTGCTCCCTCACTGTGCTCCACTCCCCACGTTGTGCCCCGCCCATCACTGTGCCCTGTCCCCTTGTTGTGCCCCGACCCCTCACTGTGCCCAACCCATCATAAGCTACACACCTCACTGTACCCCGCCCCTTTACTGTACCCCACCCCCTCACTTTGACCCCATCACTGTGCCCTGTCTCACTTTGACACCCCCATGCCCTGCCCCCTCACTGTGGTCCACCTCCACTTTGTGCCCTGCCCCTCACTGTGCCCCGCCCCATACTGTGCCCCGCCCCCTCACCGTGCTCCTTTTGTCACTTTTCTCTGTAGAAATGTCGACTTGCAGTCAGATGATAATTAATAATCCCACATTGTATCTGAGGACTGAGGAGATGTAACTACCAGACTAACACTTATCACTGTGTTAATGAGTCGTATGTGAATGTGGATTTAGATGAATGAGGACTTCAGAAGGTTTTCTTTTCTCTTCTCATGTCTAAAATCTTCTAAACCTGGATGTGATTTAGTCATCAGTGAAAGCTTTTTGAAGTGATTTATTCATTTAGACGACTAGTTAGTTAGTTTTCTTACAAAAATACTAGTTGTGGATTTAAGGTTGTTTAGCTAAAAAAGTTTACATGTGTAATTGTAGTAAAGATCTTTATAGTGAAATAAAATGTAAAACTGAAATAATAAAATGATCTGCAGCTCAAAGTTACATTCATGTTTCTTACATTATATGATGACAAACTAACAAACAAGTTTCTGTAAAATTTCATGTTTCTGTAAAATTCTTGTGTGTCTGTGATCAAAGTGATTAAACACTAGAAATGTCCCTGTGTACAACCAGTGAAGAGTGTGTTATTGTGTCTCTATACAGGTTGTATAATTGTGGTGTCTCAGATGAAGGCTGTGCTGCTCTGACTTCAGCTCTGAGATCAAACCCCTCACACCTGAGAGAACTGGATCTGTCTGATAATAAACTAGGAGACTCAGGAGTGAAGAGTCTCTCTGCTGTACTGGAGAATCCTCACTGTAAACTGGAGACACTGAAGTAAGATCATCTATTAAAACATTAATAATAAATCATGGTCTAATCTTCATCCAGGTCGTAATAATAGATAAACACATTGTGTATAAATAAAACACAGTCACAGTTGTTCTTGTCAATACTGAATAAACCATTTACACTTTCACAGTCTGGGTTTAAAAAATACACCAATGAACTAACAACTTCTCCAAAAACTAATTAGAGTCTGACCCTGTTTTAGGTCTGATTACTGACAGTCTGATCTTCTCAAGAAAGATCTGTTCATGTGAACTCGGATTAAAACAGAGATGTTGTTGAGATGTGAAGCAGAGAAAAGTTACAGAAAACATTTACATTAATATTTTATTTCTCACATACACAACCATACACAGTACGACACGTAGTGAAATGTTTTTAATCTGTCTGTGATTTAAACATAAAATAAAATAGAATAATAAAAAAGAAAATAGAATAAAAATAGAAAAAGTCCAAGTTCTAGTCTTATGTGTTGTCCTGGTCTGTAAAGTGTGTGTTACTCAGTCCACAATAATACACACTGTCTACAGTCAGGGTCGACACTCGAGCCCCAGTAAAATGTTCCTGATAAATCAGTGTCTGATGATGTAGATTACAGTAGATATGTCTGAAAATAGGCTTCGTCTTCATCAGACATTAATATTTACATCATGATTTAAAACTTGAAGACTGATTGTAATGTTAGCTGAAGTGACAATATCCTGTACCCTTCAGTCATAAGCCCCGCCCACCATAAGCCACGCCCACCATAAGCTACGCCCATCACTGTGCCCCGTCTCCTTGTTGTGCCCAACCCATCATAAGCTACACACCTCACTGTACCCCGCCCCTTTACTGTACCCCACCCCCTCACTTTGACCCCATCACTGTGCCCTGTCTCACTTTGACACCCGCATGCTCCTCCCCCTCGCCGTGCTCCAACCCACATTGTGCCCTGCCCCATACTGTGCTCCGCCCCCTCACCGTGCTCCTTTTGTCACTTTTCTCTGTAGAAATGTCGACTTGCAGTCAGATGATAATTAATAATCCCACATTGTATCTGAGGACTGAGGAGATGTAACTACCAGACTAACACTTATCACTGTGTTAATGAGTCGTATGTGAATGTGGATTTAGATGAACGAGGACTTCAGAAGGTTTTCTTTTCTCTTCTCATGTCTAAAATCTTCTAAAACTGGATGTGATTTAGTCATCAGTGAAAGCTTTTTGAAGTGATTTATTCATTTAGACGACTAGTTAGTTAGTTTTCTTACAAAAATACTAGTTGTGGATTTAAGGTTGTTTAGTTTAATAAAGTTTACATGTGTAATTGTAGTAAAGATCTTTATAGTGAAATAAAATGTAAAACTGAAATGATAAAATGATCTGCAGCTCAAAGTTACATTCATGTTTCTTACATTATATGATGTCAAACTAACAAACAAACAAATAAACAAAAGAACAAATAAATAAAGGCTTTGTTGGTGTTTTTGCAAAAAAAAAATAAAAATAAATATCAAAGTGATTAAACACTAGAAACGTCCCTGTGTACAACCAGTGAAGAGTGTGTTATTGTGTCTCTATACAGGTTGTATAATTGTGATGTCTCAGATGAAGACTGTGCTGCTCTGACTTCAGCTCTGAGATCAAACCCCTCACACCTGAGAGAACTGAATCTGTCCTGTAATAATCTAGGAGACTCAGGAGTGAAGAGTCTCTCTGCTGTACTGGAGAATCCTCACTGTAAACTGGAGACACTGAAGTAAGATCATCTATTAAAACATTAATAATAAATCATGGTCTAATCTTCATCCAGGTCGTAATAATAGATAAACACATTGTGTATAAATAAAACACAGTCACAGTTGTTCTTGTCAATACTGAATAAACCATTTACACTTTCACAGTCTGGGTTTAAAAAATACACCAATGAACTAACAACTTCTCCAAAAACTAATTAGAGTCTGACCCTGTTTTAGGTCTGATTACTGACAGTCTGATCTTCTCAAGAAAGATCTGTTCATGTGAACTCGGATTAAAACAGAGATTTTGTTGAGATGTGAAGCAGAGAAAAGTTACAGAAAACATTTACATTAATATTTTATTTCTCACATACACAACCATACACAGTACGACACGTAGTGAAATGTTTTTAATCTGTCTGTGATTTAAACATAAAATAAAATAGAATAATAAAAAAGAAAATAGAATAAAAATAGAAAAAGTCCAAGTTCTAGTCTTATGTGTTGTCCTGGTCTGTAAAGTGTGTGTTACTCAGTCCACAATAATACACACTGTCTACAGTCAGGGTCGACACTCGAGCCCCAGTAAAATGTTCCTGATAAATCAGTGTCTGATGATGTAGATTACAGTAGATATGTCTGAAAATAGGCTTCGTCTTCATCAGACATTAATATTTACATCATGATTTAAAACTTGAAGACTGATTGTAATGTTAGCTGAAGTGAAAATATCCTGTACCCTTCAGTCATAAGCCCCGCCCACCATAAGCTACGTCCCTCATAAGCTACGCCCATCACTGTGCCGCGTCTCCTTGTTGTGCCCCACCCTTCATAAGCTACACACCTCACTGTACCCCGCCCTTTTACTGTACCCCACCCACTCTCTTGACCCCATCACTATGCCCTGCCCCCTCACTGTGCTCCACCCCCACTTTGTGCCCTGCCCCTCACTGTGCCCCGCCCCATACTGTGCTCCGCCCCCTCACCGTGCTCCTTTTGTCACTTTTCTCTGTAGAAATGTCGACTTGCAGTCAGATGATAATTAATAATCCCACATTGTATCTGAGGACTGAGGAGATGTAACTACCAGACTAACACTTATCACTGTGTTAATGAGTCGTATGTGAATGTGATGACAAACTAACAAACAAGTTTCTGTAAAATTTCAGGTTTCTGTAAAATTCTTGTGTGTCTGTGATCAAAGTGATTAAACACTAGAAACGTCCCTGTGTACAACCAGTGAAGAGTGTGTTATTGTGTCTCTATACAGGTTGTGTAATTGTGATGTCTCAGATGAAGGCTGTTCTGCTCTGACTTCAGCTCTGAGATCAAACCCCTCACACCTGAGAGAACTGGATCTGTACTATAATAATCTAGGAGACTCAGTAAAGAAGCTGCTGTCTGATCTTAAGGATGATGAACATTATAAACTACAGACACTGAGGTGAGTAATGACCTTTTAATAAAAGTTTATCCTCATTATCATTACACATTGATACACATCACATTTCTCTTCAATAACCTTCAGATTATCAGGTTAGAAAATGTCACTATACAGGGAGTGCAGAATTATTAGGCAAATGAGTATTTTGACCACATCATCCTCTTTATGCATGTTGTCTTACTCCAAGCTGTATAGGCTCGAAAGCCTACAACCAATTAAGCATATTAGGTGATGTGCATCTCTGTAATGAGAAGGGGTGTGGTCTAATGACATCTACACCCTATATCAGGTGTGCATAATTATTAGGCAACTTCCTTTCCTTTGGCAAAATGGGTCAAAAGAAGGACTTGACAGGCTCCGAAAAGTCAAAAATAGTGAGATATCTTGCAGAGGGATGCAGCACTCTTAAAATTGCCAAGCTTCTGAAGCGTGATCATCGAACAATCAAGCGTTTCATTCAAAATAGTCAACAGGGTCGCAAGAAGCGTGTGGAAAAACCAAGGTGCAAAATAACTGCCCATGAACTGAGAAAAGTCAAGCGTGCAGCTGCCAAGATGCCACTTGCCACCAGTTTTGCCATATTTCAGAGCTGCAACATCACTGGAGTGCCCAAAAGCACAAGGTGTGCAATACTCAGAGACATGGCCAAGGTAAGAAAGGCTGAAAAACGACCACCACTGAACAAGACACACAAGCTGAAACGTCAAGACTGGGCCAAGAAATATCTGAAGACTGATTTTTCTAAGGTTTTATGGACTGATGAAATGAGAGTGAGTCTTGATGGGCCAGATGGATGGGCTCGTGGCTGGATCGGTAAAGGGCAGAGAGCTCCAGTCCGACTGAGACGCCAGCAAGGTGGAGGTGGAGTACTGGTTTGGGCTGGTATCATCAAAGATGAGCTTGTGGGGCCTTTTCGGGTTGAGGATGGGGTCAAGCTCAACTCCCAGTCCTACTGCCAGTTTCTGGAAGACACCTTCTTCAAGCAGTGGTACAGGAAGAAGTCTGCATCCTTCAAGAAAAACATGATTTTCATGCAGGACAATGCTCCATCACACGCGTCCAAGTACTCCACAGCGTGGCTGGCAAGAAAGGGTCTAAAAGAAGAAAAACTAATGACATGGCCTCCTTGTTCACCTGATCTGAACCCCATAGAGAACCTGTGGTCCATCATCAAATGTGAGATTTACAAGGAGGGAAAACAGTACACCTCTCTGAAGAGTGTCTGGGAGGCTGTGGTTGCTGCTGCACGCAATGTTGACGGTGAACAGATCAAAACACTGACAGAATCCATGGATGGCAGGCTTTTGAGTGTCCTTGCAAAGAAAGGTGGCTATATTGGTCACTGATTTGTTTTTGTTTTGTTTTTGAATGTCAGAAATGTATATTAGTGAATGTTGAGATGTAATATTGGTTTCACTGGTGAAAATAAATAATTGAAATGGGTATATATTTGTTTTTTGTTAAGTTGCCTAATAATTATGCACAGTAATAGTCACCTGCACACACAGATATCCTCCTAAAATAGCTAAAACTACAAACAAACTAAAAACTACTTCCGAAAATATTCAGCTTTGCTATTAATGAGTTTTTTGGGTTCATTGAGAACATGGTTGTTGTTCAATAATAAAATTAATCCTCAAAAATACAACTTCCCTAATAATTCTGCACTCCCTGTATTCTGTTTAATCAGAATTTTTCTAACGATTCTCTTTAATGCTGTTTTGTGTTCAGTAAAGTGTGTTGATGTAAAATTCATGTGAAGGCAGAAAACAGGGATTCAGACAGTCTACAAAAAGTCACACATGAGTTGATGAGAGTGATTGTTAATGAACATTGTGTCTTCTGTCATTCCTGTAAAATTCACCTGAGTTTGTTCTTAAAGTCTGCACTTAAATATAAATGTAGAACAAGATCTAAATGACACAGTAGTGTTTGTTATTTAAAGCTCCTGTGATTGGATAAGAGCAGTGATGTGATGGGTAAAGATCTGCTCATTATCCTGGTAGAACTTGTGGAAGTTCTCATTTGTTCTAGTTAAATGTTAGAACACAGATGTTAGTAAGAATGAAGAAATGTTGAATGATTCATTATAAACAGGAGATGATAATGTTTCTGTTGGAGCAGAGATGATTACATGGTGTTGATCATGAAGTACCACAGTCCACTTTGTGCTGATTAATTCACATCTTTTTCTTTCATATTCAGTTTCTAATGAATATCAGTGTGTGATGAAGACTCCAGTGTTCCTGCATTACCATGATGGAGAATAGAGAACATGTTTATTAACACATCACTCATTTAGTTCTAACACATTAAACACACTCAGAGACGTGAGAAGTGTGTGTTCATCGTGTACAGTGAATCAGACTAAACACAATTCTACACTGAGTTTATAATGACCTCTGATCCCTGGATAAAATTCCCTGGACCTCAATCCCATAAAAACCTGAGGGATTATTTGGAACAGCAGGTGAAAATCCACATGAACTCGAGCTGATCCCTGTTCATTTTACTGTTTGTGTGATTTATTATTTGTTTATTATTGTGATATAATTTACACTATTTACACATGTATACTTATAGCTATATTACTGGGTACATAACTAAAATTATATTGTATAAAGGCACTTAAAATGTCTTGTAGAAATACATCATACATTTAGAAGGAATAAAATACATCATATTATAAAGGATGAATTTAAATCATAAAATAATAAAACTTCATTTCTTTCCCTCACTGATTATGATATAAACTATAGAGTTAATGTACTTCTTATCTCTCATTCTATTTTCAGTGTAAGTTTGCTCGTGTTTTGTCGTCTATATCCAGCTCTGTGAACAACTTTATTAAAAAAATACAATAAAAATATCATGTTTTAAACTATATTTTATTCACAACATGCTTCTAATGAACGTTCTGTTATTTTGTTTATACCTGAGGACCGAATAAACATTTATTAACACAGCTGTATCTCATTAATATTTAATAAAATCCAGTCCATATTCACTGACTGTCACTTATTAGTGTTGAGGTGTTTTGGTTTGTTCATTAATGTTAGTTAGCAGTTAATGAGGTCGTTACATCCAATTAAAATGAACTGAGACTTTTAATAAAAAACTTCAGTGTAAAGTTTCTAATTCAACATTCAGTGAGATGACAGTGATAAATGTACTGGTTCTGTTCTCACTGCTGCCTTATAGACGTCGCCATGGTGACACTCGTCCTCTTCATGAAGGTCTGATGTTTAAAGTCCAGTCTGATTTCTCCCCAGACATTCAGACGAAATGTTTGTGAACAACTGCCTCAGTCAGGGTGGTGTATTTACCCAGGGGGCAAATCTGTGGTCCAGTTCTGTTTAAACTCCCTTTAATAGTTCCCTTGTACACTTCCCCTCATTGGAGTGTTACTGCTACACACACACACTGCTACACACACACACTGCTACACGCATCAGATTCAAAACACTGATGCTGGCCTACAAAGCCACAAACAGACCATCTCCCTCTTATCTCAAAGCCCTCATCACTCCTCACACTGCACCTCACACCCTCAGATCTACAGCACTGCTCCACTGGTCCCACCATCTCTCAGGGTAAGAGGTAAGTTTACTACAAGACTCTTCTCTGTTCTACACCGAGGTGGTGGGATGAACTTCCCCTAGAGGTCCAGACAGCTGAGTCACTGGATATTTTCAAGCGGCGGTTGAAGACCTACTTATTCAGGAAACACTTCAACTAGAACTTCTTTCTTTATCTTTTGCATTTAAAAAAAAAAAAAAAAAAAAAAAAAAAACCTTTGACACTTTTTCATTGTAACTCTGAACAAATGTTTTAAACTCATGGTCTCTTAAGTATGTAACTTAGTGATCCAGCATTAATGTATTCAATGTTACAGATTTAAGCACTTATGTACGTCGCTCTGGATAAAGGCGTCTGTCACATGATCATACTGCTACACAAACACACTGTTACACGAACACACTGTTAGACAAACACACTGTTACATGAACACACTGTTAGACAAACACACTGTTACACAAACACACTAATACACGAACACTGTTACACAAACACACTAATACACGAACACACTACTCCACAAACACTGGTACACAAACATACTGTTACACAACCAAAAGCAATTTTATAAGTCAAAAATTTCTCTAAGCTCTAATGCACACATAAATACACACACATAAATACACACACATATACACACAAACACACACACACATACACACACATACATACATACACATACACACAAACATTTGGGTGTTTGGATCAGCAATTACATTTTGATCTATCAAATAACTGAAGTAATATTTCAGGTTTATTGGATTAACAAATCACCCCACAGATGTTAATGATATTCAGGTCTGGGGACTGGGAGCCGTTCCAGAACATTGTACTTGTTCCTCTGCATAAATGCCCCAGTAGATTTTGAGCAGTGTTTTGGATCGTTGTCTTGTTGAAATATCCACCGGTGTAACTTCAACTTTGTGACTGATTCCTCAACATTATTCTCAAGAATCTGCTGATATTGAGTGGAATCCATGTGACCACACAGCATGATGGGACCTCCACCGAATTTATACATACATATACATATACATACAAATATATATACACACACACACACACCACACTCACACCTCTTTGTGTGGTTCCCTATGACATTCTGTGTACAATCATTGCATTGTGGAAATAATCCGAATCAGAATGGAGTCAGATGTGTGATAATGTTAATGTTAATGTGCTCCCAGGATGAATATAGGATTAATGATGAGGTGTGTTTGATGTTTTGAGAGCACATGGCACTGTGAGTCCTCTCTCAGTAAACATACTGATTTATTAACACATTGAGACATGTCTCCAAATTACCAATCAGAACACACTGTACTGCTCTCAGCCAATCAGAACACACTGTACTGATGTCAGCCAATCAGAACACAATTTAGTATATGTAGTGTGTGTGTGTTTGTGTGTGTGTGTGTGTGTGTGTGCGCGTGCGCGTGTGAAATGATCTGTGTTTTCTTGTGTTTGTACTTGAATGTGACAGGTGCTTTGTGTGTGTGTGTGTGTGTGTGTGTGTGTGTGTGTGTGTGTTTGTCACCACACAGAACTTAAACTGGGCGGTTATGTGTATAGTGTTGAACAGTAAACACACAGCTGTCTGACTTTTTTCTACTGTGAATGTGAATGTGTTCTACTACAACACACAACTGCATCAATCTCTGAGGAACTCTTGATGTTCTATGAGGACGTTTTTCGCCTACAGACGATTTGTGTGACTTTTTCTGCTTTAAACTGTTTTAAAGCTTTTTAAACTCATATCACCATATTACAAACACAGCCTTGTTCACCTTAGAAATATTGTCAAGCTGAGAAACATCCTGTCTGTATCTGATGCTGAGAAGCTAGTTCATGCTTTCATGACCTCTAGACTGGACTATTGTAATGCATTACTAGGTGGTTGTCCTGCATCTTTAATAAATAGGCTACAGTTAGTCCAAAATGCAGCTGCCAGAGTTCTCTCTAGGACAAGAAAGTGTGACCATATAACCCCAATTTTATCATCTCTACACTGGCTACCTGTTAAGTGTCTAACTAGTCTTCTAACATGTTACAATCCTTCACGCTCTCTGAGATCACAAAACTCAGGACTTCTGGTAGTTCCCAGAATATCTAAGTCTACTAAAGGTGGTAGAGCGTTTCGTCTGAGTCACCTCAGACTTGTTCATTGGGGATAAATACAAACACATTTAAATATATCTAATATTAATCTTGTATTTTGTATTATATTAATCTTTATATTATTCTTTATATTAACATTTTGTTCTATGTTTATGTTCTGTAAAGCTGTTTTGAGACGACGTCAGTTGTAAAAAGCGTTATACAAATAAACTTGAATTTAATTGAATATTTCTTTCTGTGTCATCTGTAAACAAACCAAATATTAAATGAACCAAAAGAATCCATTTCAGTCTGCTTCAGACGTGACCCAGGGACTGATCCATCACGCCGCTGTCATTTCTGCACTCTTTTATTTTAATGTCATGTTTTACAGATTTTAATGTAAACACACGTCGTCACCAGGTTTCTTCTCTAATTTGGGAGCCAATAAGAATTTTTACAAAAAGAACCTATTAGATAAAATTTCCTCAACACTCTGTCACTCCTATGTGTTGTGTTTCCTTTCTCCTCCACAGTGTTGAGAGAAGATGTGTTAATAAAAGTGGATCTTATTCAGAGAGGATTTAGTTCAGTCTGTAAATCCTCTTAGTGAGGTGCCATTTCTCCTGCTCAATAAAATCTCTTAGGAAAAAGAAGGAAAAAAGGAAACAGCAGCGTGGAGAAATTGTAGCTGGAGGTTATTAACATGGGGGAAGCTAACCTGCATGTTCTGGATAAAAATATCTACCAAAGAGCCAGAACATTAAACCCACCTGTCTGAGAGTGTGTAGGTTTCCTTTGTGCCATCAAAGCAGCTGTGACTCGTTGAGGCCGTGACTCCTCATGTGACTCGTTGAGGCAGTGACTCCATTCTGTGTCTCAGGGAGTTCCTCTTGAAGTTCCATCCTCATGTCATTTCAACACTGCTTCTGAATCTAACATCAACAACAGGTTTGAATTAACGTGCTGGTTAGAGTACGTCATGGTTTCTATAGTTAGGGCTCATTTTCTAAAATCAGTTCATTAACTGTGTCTGAAATTTAACCCCAAAATGCTGCTAATCTGTGAGCTGAAGAAGGACATGAGAAGTAACAATACGACAAATAACAACATACACAAATAACACAAGTGTTTACAGATCATTTACCATATTTACACATTACACCAACAACTGGGACTGATGGGATTACATCTGAGAGCTCAGTCGTGTTCAGGACAGAGAAAGAAGAAAAGAGCAAAAGAAATAAAAGGAGGGATGAAGAAAGAGAAAAAAAGGAAAACAAGGAGGAGAGAAGGAGTGAGGAGATTTGAATGAGAAAGAAAAAGGACATGGGGAAGAGAGAAAAGAAGAGAGGGCAAGGAGTGAAGAATGGCAGAAAACTAGAAATGACTAAAGTAATTAAATTAATATAAAAAGTAATAAAAAGGGGGATAACTGAGAAAAAGTGGGAGAGATATATAAGGAGGAGACAGGAGGAAGGAGAAGGAGAAGAGGAGTAAAGAGAAGAAGGAAAGAAGAGGAGAGGGGACTGAACCCTTTTCCTCCCTCCTTCACTCACTCCTTCTCTCTCTCTCTCTCTCTGTCTCTCTCTCTCTCCCTGTCTCTCTCTCTCTCTCTCTCTCTCTCTCTCTCTCTCTCTCTGTGTGTGTGTGTATGTGTGTGTCTCTCTCTCTCTCTCTCTCTCTCTCTCTCAGGAACAATGGCAGATGAGCAGATGATGCTCTCAGTCTTTCATCACTGCTGATTTGAATTACACACACACACACACACACACACACACACACACACACGCTGCAGCTGCTGCATGGCTTGTTTCTGGGTTATGGACACGCGAGTGTGTGTTTATTTTTTCATTGGCGAGAGACAGCAAGAGAGAGCGAGTGTGGCATTCTGGGAAGGAATGGGAGGAAATGAGAGAGAGAGAAGGATGATGGAGGGATAGAAGACGAAGAGAGACGCAAAACGAATACGATTTTAATCGCGGTGAGAAGGGAGAAGGTAGGATGCAGTGTGTGTGTGTGTGTGTGTGTGTGTGCGTGTGTGTGTGTGTGTGTGTGTGTGCGTGTGTGTGAGAGATGTTTTTACTGAGGTTTGCACCATGATGTGTGTGTGTGTGTGTGTGTGTGTGTGAGAGAGAGATGCATTTAGTGAGGTGTGCATTATTGTGTGTGTGTCTCACATTAGCATGTATCATATTAACCCATGTGATCATGTGGTGTCTTTATGCTCACAGGCATTCAGTCAAACACACACATGTGCGCTCACTCACACACACACACACACACACACACTCACACACACTTTTCTGCAGTATTGCACTAGAGGATACGTGTGTGTGTGTGTGTGTGTAAAATAACTGTATCCTATATAAATACTGTCTTGTGCATGTGAAGCTAAACTCTTGGTTACAATCTACTACTTGTTAGCTTCATTATGGTTCCAGTACAATATAAAAACCCAGACAATCTCAGACTGTGAATGTTTCATCCTTTAAATCAGAATAAACATTCTAACAACATCATGCCGGATGAGTCTCAGGTTTAATTAGTAATCAGTGCAGAATTCTGTGAATAATTTCAATCCAATCAGGATCCGATCACAGCAGTGTGCAGTCCTGAGATTTTATAAACAATTTCTAAATAAGTTTAATTAAACCTTTACGTCAGTCTTCCTGTTTATTCAGATTTAAACTCACTGATTATTTACACACACTTATGCTTTATTGGACCTTAAATGACAAACAAACACAAATATCTGATAGAATTAAAAAAAGAAACGATTTACATTATAATATTTTGTTAATATTTAAACATATTGTGCTAAAGTAGCTTAGCTACAGATTAAGATGTAAAATAATCAGAACAATTATAAGATCCTGATTCACAGAGATTGATCATTATTAAGCTAAATCTTTCACACTTGATGATCATTCCACTTATCACTTACACACACACACACACACACACACACACACACACACACACACAGACACAGCCACCTCAGATGTATACACATATATGTGTTCATCACGGCCTCCTTAATGACTGCATCACATTAATAAAGCCAGTTGCAGGTAAACGCTAACAGGCTTAATGCATTCAATTGATCGATTGTTGCTTCTCAATAAAAAATCAATAAAGGACAAAAATCAATCCGTTTCCAGGAAGTGGTCGTGTCTGAATGTGTGATATTGATTAAACCATTTCTGAATATTACAGTAAACACACTGCAGACTTTATTCTCATCCTCATATGCTGTGTTTCACACAGCTGTTAGCAAAACACGTTAAAATAAAGAGATTGACGAAGGAGAAAACAAACTGCACATGACGTTAGTTTACGTGGTGCTGCAAGGATTCTGTGAAAAAAAATCACAAAAATATTTTAATGCCAATGTTTGCAGAATTTAACCTTTAGCTTAGAATAAATGTGATCAATTTGGTACATTTGTTTTTTTTTTAGATCTACTGACTCACATCCAACGTCCTGTGATTGGACCAGATCAGATAAATAGATGTATAAATAAGAAGAAACTCCAGTGTGAGGTGCAGTCTGTGATGGAGTTTTAGGGACACTGTTTACTACATAACACTACTACAAACTGGTACATATAAGGTCTGTGTGTTAAAATAAGTGACGTGATGGACTTTAAATGATTGTCACTGGTGTTAAAGGAGGAACCTCAGGCAGCAGCACCTTCATGGCTATTAGCATTCACATCTGTGTACCATTCGTTAAGGCTGTGTACATGAATGCTAATCAAAATGATCGATCCTTGATCGACTTGAGGGCCACTGAACCCCAGTGTGTGGTATCATCACATGTGATCACCACAAAACAAACACAAATACAAAACACTGTATATAACCTCTGTACAATACATGTACATATTACATAGTTTATCTTTTTTTTTACTCCTCATTACATCATTACATCTGCACTATTTTTTTTATTTTTTGTATCTTGATATCATTACTGTACATTCTGCCCAACATTTCACATTCGTCTATGTGTATATAACGTGTATATATATAGACATATATTTATATATAGTAGTTTATTCAGCTTGCCAACTCCTTAAATGCCATAATCTTCTAATCTCATAACCTTTCACTCTACACACTCCTCTTTAATGCCATAGCCTTAGAACCATTTCTGTAATTCTGTAATATTTATTTACTGTATACACTTTCATATAAACCACCTGCTGTAAATATGCTTTTATTTATCTGCACTTTTGCACGACTGCTACATTTTGCACTTCTGGTAGATGCCAAACTGCATTTCGTTGCTGTGTACCTGTACTATGCAATGACAATAAAGTTGTATCTATTTATCCATCCATCCATCCATGTGTGTGTTTGTATTCATGTGTGTGTGTATTACTTAAACTGATATAAATGTAGAATTGCATTATAACCCCTCCTGTTACATTAATCCAGCCTCCATCATAAGCATAACCAATCAAATTCCCATCTGTCTTCAGTTTATACACACACACACACATTTACTTTTTATTATTGCTGTTAAACAATATTTAAAAATAGAAGTGACGAGATCAGAATAACATATACAAAGTGATGAAGCGAAAAATACATTACTGACCATGTCATACATAAAACTATGAACTTTTTCTTGTATTGAGTTACAATAGAGGGAGTAAGATTAATGTGTGTGTGTGTGTGTGTGTGTGTGTGTGTGTGTGTGTGTGTGTGTGTGTGTGTGTGTGTGTGTGTGTGTGTGTGAAGGTAAAGTGTGAAGGTAAAGCTTGTCAATTTTCCTACAATTTCTTAAATTAAATAAATTAATCTTTAGCACTGGGAAGAGCTGAAACCTGAGGTGAGTAACATATAAAATAACTCACTGTGAAGTTTTTACATAATAATAATAATAATAATAATAATAATAATAATAATAATAATAATAATAATAATAATATCTTTAATTTATATAGTGCCTTTCCCAAGCTCAAGGACGCTTTACAAGGTACAGTAATTCAAGACCGATGAAATATAGTGTAACACACACATACATATTCATAGATATAGACATTTGCCCAGGACGAAGGATCACATGCAGCTGCATGAGATAATAACAGAAGACAGGACTATACACAAAAACATACAGTACAAGAGATAAGACTCTACATAGTACATGATACATACACCACATTACAGAAAAATTAAGGACTCCTAATACAATACGCCTTGATTTAAATTCAGACAGAGTGGTGATGGTGCTGAGTGCAATGGGTAGGGAGTTCCATAGTGTTGGAGCAGTGACAGAAAAGGATCTGCCACCTGCAGAGGATAAACAGTATCTAGGAATACAAAGAAGTTCAGAATTTGAAGACCAGAGTGATTGTGAAGGTACATAGGATGAGAGAAGATCGGGGGGAAGAGCATTTAGTGCCTTATATGTGAGCAGTATGATTTAATATTTTATGCGTGATGAGACTGGCAGCCAGTGAAGATCAAATAATATACTGGTGATGTGGGCAGATTTTTTATTGGAGGTTAACATTCTGGCAGTCGAGTGGCAGTTAATGAGGAATTGGTTAAGGCTAGGGTTGTCATAGAATTATTAGATTGAGATTTCATATGCTCATCAGTAGTTGGTTCCTCACCAAATGTCACATACAGAGTATTTAGCTTACCCTGGAAATGGTTCAGGAAAGAGCAGCACATAACTATGGATTCAGAGTCACTAAGGTTGTGCTTTGGTGCTTGAGCCAGTTTATTAATTGTCCTAAATAACATTTTGGGCCTATTGCTTGCTTTGTTAATGATGCTGGAGATATTAGAAGAGCGGCTGTATTTAAGGCCAATTTATACTGCTGAAGACATTCAGCAAATATAAGAAAATGTCCAGTTGAACCAGTTTTCCTGAAGAGACGTTCATGTTGTCTACATTTTACCTTCAAACCTCGAAGCTCTGTATTGAACCACGGGGAGGAATGGGACAAAGGGACAGACCTAATCTTAGCTGGGACAAACTCATCCAACAATTTTTCAACAGAATAGCAATACGTGTCATAAATCATAGATGGGCAAGTTAAATTTAGAGGAGGCAACAGAATGACAAAAGGAGTGTCAACAGTATTTAAATGACGATAATGTATGGTTAGAGTTTTGATGTGGTTGACAGATAAATGTAAAATCAAAGGAAATGAGTCTATGGTCAGAAAGAGGGGTAGATAAAGTGTCAACAGAGATATTATTCAGACCAGATGTACAAACAAGATCAAGCGTGTGACCATGAGTATGAGTTGGAAAATTAACATGCTGGATGAGGTCAAAACAGTCAAAGACAACATTTAGCTGAGTAGCAGTGGAGCAAGCAGTATCAAGATGAATGTTGAAATCACCAAGAAGAATAACTTGAGACGACACAGCACATGCTTGGGTTAGTAGTTCACTGAGTTCTGAGAAAAAATCACTTTGTTGTTTAGGTGGTCTGTAAATTAATATAAGTACAATGGGATGTTTGATACCAAGCTTCATAACCATGTACTCAAATGTCATGGTATTGTGAAAAACCAATTTAGAGACAATGACGCAAAAAAAAATGACAGCAAGACCACCCCCTTTACCAGTTGCACGTGGTTCTGACATATGTCGGTATCCAATAGGGGTAAGCAGATTCAGGTGGATAAAATCATCTGGTACCTGCCAAGTCTCTGTGAGAAATAACATATCAAATTTATTGTCAACTATTAGCTCATTCATATAGGTGCCTTTGTCTGAGATAGATCGACAATTTAGAAGGGCACAGTGTTTATTTGTTCCATTGACAGTAGGGGTATGATTAATCACAGAGTCAGTCATATTAATGTTGACAAGGGCGCGATGTCGATTATGAGAACGTGCCTGTTTCATAGCCCTGCTACTAGACCAGATAGAGGGGATTGCAGACGATGATGACTGATGAAGGACGTATCTCCTTCTGGAAGAGCGATGTAAATATCTTGGGCAACTGGAGGATACCAGATGAGCGACAATGGTCATACGTCGCGGGGTCGAGGCACTAGCGCCCGTTTAGAGCCGTTTGGTTACAGGGCCTGTATTTCCATATGAGTGTTGAAATAGCCAGAGATAGAATAGTAAATGCCAGAAACTTTAACGTGTTGAAAAGAGCCATGGAAAAGTCAGCCGACAGCATTAACGCGTTAGCCAGAACCGAACCCAAAGGGCAGCTACCTGACCAAACAGTATGCTAACAGACAATCCACAAGTAGAGTGTTAACTCTCCTCATAGTTAGTCAGATCGATGGAGGATCGAAGGAGAAATACAATTTCAATTCTCTATGTATGTACTGTACATGTCGATGAGTTGACAATAAAGAAAACTTGAACTTGAACTTAATTCTTCCAAAGAAAGATATCGGTAAAGAGGTTTCAAGATTCAAGATTTTTCTTTGTCACATACGCAACTATATAGGGCAGGGGTATTCAATTAACATTCAAAGAGGTCCAGTTACTAAAATTTCCTCCCAGCAAAGGTCCGAATTTTATATTGTCACTTAAAATAGTGTACCCTCATGTTAATAAAATCAATAACGCACATACATTTCTATATAATTTATTGTTAAATTTCAAGTGTTTTCAAAGTCTGAACTTGTATGGCACTTGAATGGAAAACAATACTGTAGTTGTCTTTACTACATGTCAAGTAACAGACAACAGATAATGAATTTCTTCTGAATAAAATAAATAAAAAGTGCAAACACAGTGTCATGTCCTCACATCTCTTTCCTCTCTTTGTGAGGAAATCTCACATACACCAAAAGCTGGGCATTATCCGTTACATCTGTGGACTCATCAATGGCTAAGGATATGCATACTGCGTTCTGAACAGCTCCATCAAGCTGTGCCAGTACATCCTCTGCTAATAGTTCAGATTTGCTAGTTGTTGTTGTAGCTGACAATGGGATTTTCTTGATTTTTTTCACACGTCGTCTTTTTGTTTACCGTCAAGTAAAGTTTCTGCAGCCGTATTTAAGCACTCCTTCACAACTGTCGCATCGCTGAATGCTTTCTTGTGTTACGCCAAAATCCACGCAATCTTTAACGAACACTCATTTGCACGTTGCTGGCCTGTAAATGCATGCGTGATGACAAGAGTAGACCTGTCATACTGTGCTTTCAATTCGATAAGTTTACTTGTCCTCACTGCGGACTTCTGCGGGTACATTTCCTCAAAAGACCCGTGTTTGGTCTCATATTGACGCTTAACGATGCCACTTTTTATTAACGCCACCTTTTCACAGCATATGAGACACAAAGGTTTAGAACTGGTTGCAGGCAGAATGAACATGTATTGGTCAGTCCATTCATCTTTAAAAGGCCGGTTTTCACCATCTATTTTTCTCATTTTTGAGCAAGCCATTTTCTCTCATCTCCTCTCTCTCTCTCTTATACTCGTTATTCTCTGTTGCTGAAAGGTAAACAATTGATCTCTTCTTCTTCGTTTTAAATAGCAGCTGGCAACCAGCATAATTAGGTGCATTACTGCCACCTTCTGCTCTGGAGTATGGAACAGAAACAATCGATTTGATTGGCTTGGCTTTTGATGACGCTCCTGTCGTAATAACTAGATTAACTGCGCATGCACGAAAGATTTATCTTTTTATTAATATCAAAGAGCTTATATAATCTTATAATATTAAATTATAATAAGAAGATGCTTAATATGATAAGATTAGAATTTTAACGGGTCCGGGCAGACCCGTCACTCGGTCCGGATCTGGACCGCGGTCCGCCATTTGGTGATGCCCAATATCGGGCATATATAACCAGCAGTGAAATGTGAGTCAGGTCCGCTCCATGGACATTGCACTTATTAGAAAAACACAAAAATGAAAGAATGAGATAAAAGTAAACAATGAAAATAAAAGAATAATACAAATATATATACTGTGGAATGGAAAATAATGTGCATGAATGTAAACTGTAGTTATAAATATAAGATACACAGGAATGTACAAGAGGCAATGTGCATTTGTGCATTAAACTGTAGTCTTAAATATTAAGATACACAGGAATGTGCAAGAGGCAAATGTGCAAACAGGTTGACACTTTCAGTATGTCAATGTGAGGTAATGAGAGATGAAAATCTTTCATCTTTCTAAAGTGAATATTAAGTGGAGACATGAAGATGTTAAGAGGCTGGTTTTGAGTTTAGGAGCCTGATGGCCTGGGGGAAGAAACTCCTCCTAAGTCTCTCGGTTTTTGCCATCAGGCTACGGAAGCGCTTACCAGATGGCAGCAAAGTGAAAAGATGGTTATTGGGGTGGATTGAGTCCTTGATGATTTTAGTAGCTCTGTTTTTGCAGCGTTTGAGGTACATGTCTTGCAGAGAGGGGAGGAGCAGACCCTGTGATGCGCTCAGCTAAGCGCACAACTCTATGCAGGGCTTTGCAGACTGGAGCTGTTCCCATACCACACTGAGATACAGTGAGTCACTACACTTTCTATGGTCCCCTTGTCGGCAGCCTCTTTGGTTCGAAAATCCACTTGGTAGTAACCCGTTGGTGTTAACCACCGCTGATGGGCTATTGTTGAGTCTCACTAATCTGATGTAGTTAGCGCCCAAATTGAATATCTCCAACACTTGAAATAGAAAATTCCATTCATCCATAATATCTTTTCTAGAGATATTATAGCAACTAGTCAAATGGTGTATTATATTCAACAAGCGACGTATATTGTCGGAGCCGTAGCAGGATTTAATAAATCCAGTTTGGTCTGATTTAATGACCTTATGCAGGAGTCTCTCTAGGCGACGAGCTAAGGCTTTGGCCACAATTTTAAAGTCTACATTAAGTAAACTTATTGGGCAATATGAGGCACAGTCTAATGGGTTATTTCCTTTTTTAAGGATCAAGCTAATAGAGGCAGTCCTCCAGGAACCTGGAGTAAGAATGTCTTCTAAAAGATTGTCAACTACTGGCATGAAGATAGGAGACAGCACATCCCAAAATATTTTGTAATATTCCAGAGGGAAGCCATACAGGCCTGGTGCCCTACCACTAGGCATAGATTGGATAGCCACAAAGATCTCCTCTTTTGTTAGAGGAGTATTGAGAAAGGCCTGGTCTTCGTCTGAGATTGAGGGTAAGGGTATCTTATCCAAAAATGTATCAGGGTCTTGGGGTGCACAGGAGGAGGTGTACAGATTCTCATAGAAGTCTTTAAAACTGGAGTTTATTTTAGCTGGATCATGTGAAATAACTCCCTCGGCAGTTTTGATGACCTTAATGGACCTTTCAGCTTGTTCACAATTAAGTTGGTATGCTAAGAGGTGATTAGGTTTGTTCCTATATTGGTAAAACCTTTGCCTGCTAAACATTATTAATTTTTGTACATGTTCTGAATAATTCGAGTTTAATTTAGATCTGGCGCCGGTCAACAGATTCCAGTTGGCTTGTGTGGGTGAAGTTTTATGAATCAGTTCCAATCTTTTGACATCTTCTCCTAATTTTTTCCTGTTCTCTGCATTTTGTTTTTTATGCGAAGCAGTAAAAGAGATAATGTGGCCTCTTAAGGTGGCATCCCATTTGGTGGTGCTGTTAACTGGACAGAGTTCATTGTCTTGCCAGTACTGGGATATCTTTTCTTTAAGAAACTGTCAGAAAGTGTTGTCATTAAGGAGAGAACTGTTAAATTTCCAGTAAGATGATTTTGGGGATGAGAATTCTGATAACTCAAAGTATACCGGGTCATGGTCCGAAAGAACCATTGGAACAATTTCACAGGACCTCACACAGTTAACATATCTAGAAGGCAAGAATAGGTAGTCTAATCTGGAATAAGAATAATGGGGAGAAGAGTAGAATGTATAAGCCCTGACCCCTGGGTGTAGTTCTCTCCATATGTCCACTAAGCCTGAATCATGACACATATTTTTCAAAGTTTGCGAGGAACGAGTAGTTGACTTTGTGAAAGATGATCTGTCTAACCTACTCTGTCTAATCCATGACACAGGTAAAATCCCCAGCCATAATCCCCAGACCATTTCACTTGCGTTTTCAAGAACTGCAACAGAAGAATCAATATTTCCCAACTGACCCTCAATACCGTCTAACCGAGTACCAACAGCTAAGTTTGGTCAGCTACAATTCATGATCTACGGAATCAAATGCCTTTACCTGGTAGCCAGGATTGAGAGTTTGTAAATCGGACAGTAATTGTTTAGCTCTGAGGGGTCCCCACCTTTAAATAAGGGGAGAACATAAGCAGCTTTCGATTTGGGGTATTGAATTGGACATAAGTCTCAAATTAAAAATGTGAGTAATAAGCTCAGCAATAACATCTACCACCACCTTTAGGAGATAAGGATCCAGATTGTCAGGACCTGCAGATTTTTTGTGGTCAGTGCCTTTCAGAGCTTCACTAACTTGCACAACTGAAATAGTTTTAAAATCAAACAAATTCAGATTTCTATCAGTTGCAGTGGTGACAAGTGCATTTACATTTGAACTGTCAAATACAGACCCATCACAGATAAAGTGTTTATTTATCTGACTGATCATAGCAGCTTTATCCTTTATTTCATCTGAGCCAACTAGAAGGTGTTCAGGGAGGCTTGAAGCAACATGTGTACATGACATTATTTACTGTAGGTTATTTAGATTCTGTGTAACTGTCTTCAGATAAAACTCTGATTTGGAATTTCTTATCATCAAGGTGCACTTGTTCCTTAGGGTTCTAAATGTAGTCCAATCAGCAGAGGAGTTTGAAAATCTAGCTTGAGCCCATGATTTATTTCTTAAATGAATTAGCTCTGAGAGTCTGTCTGAGAACCAGGGATTTTCCCTACCACTGATCTTAAACTTTTTAATGGGAACATGTTTATTTGAGATAGACAGAAAAATTGAGTGAAAATATTCCCATGCCAATTCAACATCCAGAATCAGAGTTAATCTGTTACGATCACTATTTTCACTATTTAATTTTTTGTATTCCTGACACAAGCAATTGCACAATGATCGCTAACATCAATGCAAAATATGCCAGTTGAGGTGTATTTGTGAGATTTATTTGTTATAATTAAATCAAGCAAGGTAGATTTATGTTGTGCTTTAGGATTTGGCCTTTTTAGAGCATTAATGAGTTGTAATAGGTTTAATAAATCACACAGTTGGGTATGGCAGGGCTCAGGAGTACTATACTATATACATATACTGTATGAAACCTTTAGATTAGATCAGAGGTGCCAAAACTTTTAAAACCGTTTTATATTCAAATTAAATTTGCCACGGTTCTCCTTATTTATGACTTAACAATATTTAAAAAATATTAAATATATAGAAAACATTCTCCATAAGTTACTTAACTAATGCAGTTTTACTTTCAAATTTCTATAGTTCATTGAAACTTGTACCAGGGCTCTCAAGTTTTGAAGACAGACAAGAGTGACATCTCCAACCCCCCACCCAAACACAACAATGGGGTGCCCCCTACTTGCAAAATGTCATAAAACCAGGGCTTTTGGGATAAACTCCAGGTTCCCAGTAGGATAACTTTCAGTGTGTTAGAGAGATTAAAACCCATGTAAGAAACAAACTTAAAAAAAAAAAAAACAATTTACAAAAATAGTAAAGATTGGTGAGTGCTTTCACCTCGTACCAAGGAACTTTGTATACTTGGTCAATGACCCTTGTCTGAAACATCCTGTTTCTTTGAATAATTTTTACTTTCTCTATTTCAAAGAAATGTTATGAGTTATTTCTAGGCTGTAGGAATTCAAATAATTATATATCAGATATATATATTCTTGTGTTGTATTTATATGCACCATGTTAAGAACATGACAAACAAGGAATTTTAAATTATTTAAAACAAAAAGCAAAAGTATTGGGCACAAGCTTGGATTTCCTGCATGCCTAATTTCTAATTCTCTTGATGCCTAATCTCACACTCTGATGGACTTTTTTTTACAAACTTGGGAAGTCCATGGCAGCTTGCATGCTATCATTAAAAAGTGAAGGTATAACATACTAACAAATGTAAATGTTTAAAATCTTCTTCTTCTCGAAGTTGACAGTTATATAATTTATAATAAAAATTGTTGCATGAAATATCAAATAAGCACCATTTTCACTGGACTTTTGAATCTTTAGTATTGCAGGTATGTGTGTTTGTGTGTGCATGTTTGTTTGTTTGCATGTGTGTGTGTGTGTGTGTGTGTGTGTGTGTGTGTGTGTGTGTGTTTATGTGTGCATGTTTGTTTGTTTGCATGTGTGTGTGCGTGTGTGTGTATGTGTGTGCCACAGACTGATCGACTCCATGCCACGCCGCATTGCTGCAGTAATTCAGTCAAAAGGAGCCCCAACTAAGTCCATGCTCCTACTTTTTCATGTTCATACTTTTCAGTTGGCTCAGATTTTTTTTAATAATCCTTTCTTTGTATTAGTCTTAAGTAATATTCAAATTTTCTGAGATACTGAATTTGGGATGTTCCTTAGTTGTCAGTTATAATCATCAAAATTAAAAGAAATAAACATTTGAAATATATCAGTCTGTGTGTCATGAATGAATATAATATACAAGTTTCACTTTTTGAATGGAATTAGTGAAATAAATCAACTTTTTGATGATATTCTAATTATATGACCAGCACCTGTATGTATGTTGATAGAAGTACTTGTCATTGCACCGCAAGGCCACTCTGTGCGCATGCGCACTGCTAAGCCTCTAAATGAAAGCGAAAGAATAGTTCGACAGTGGACTACAGGCTATAACACCATCGTAAGGTGAGGACTTCTACACGTTTAAATCCTTTATACATCGATATTTTCATACGAATATAAAATACGATAAGGAACAACGCGTCTGTTGAGTGTAAACGATGATGGAGCGATTCTTACCCAAACAATACAGCGCTAGCTGACGGGTCTCGTGGCTGTGTTTCGTATTGACAAGTAGTGCACTAGGTAGGTCGCTAGAACGCTGTATGTCCACTACAAATCAAGGGCGCTTAAATAGGGAGGTTGGAGCGGTTTGAGCTTCGGCCCTAGACGGCTAATTTATTGTTATTTTTTCGCGAGCTACTCATTCTTTCATTAACACAAAAGCATAATAAACATTATGCTTGTAATAAACATTTTTCCCTGTGATTCCTGTAAAATGAAAGCGTCCCCCACACTTTGCCCTTCTAAAAAAGTCCCAATCAAAATGTAAAATGAAATAATAATAATAATAATAATAATAATAATAATAATAATAATAATAATAATAATTTTATTTTGAGTCTGGTTCCTCTCAAGGTTTCTTCCTTTACCAATCTAAGGGAGTTTTTCCTTGCCACTGTTGCCTGAGCCCTCAGACTTGCTCATTGTGGACAAATACACATACACACATACATACATACATACATACACACTGTGAACTGTATATATCTTGAATTTTTATTATATTAATTCTTTATACTTCTCCTTATGTTTATCTTTTGTTTTATGTTTATGTTCTGTAAAGCTGCTTTGTGACAATGTCCATTGTAAAAAGCGCTATACAAATAAACTTGAATTGAATTGAATTGAATATTTTATATAGCGCCTTTCAACAATCTCAAGGACGCTTTACATGATATACAATGAAACAGAATTAAGGAGGTAAGCATCACTATAGTATACAACATACACATACACCATAGAAAAGGAAACACAACATCAAAACATCCCAATCAACAAACATGTACATGAGAGCAACAAACATTCCAGTAGAAAATACAGATGGTACATACAATAAAGAAGAGAAAAATAGAGAACACAAAACCATGTCAATGGACTTGAGAATTTGAATAACAGGAAGTGAAAAGTTTTCAGATTAGTTTTGAAATCCTGTAAAGACGCCAAGTCTCGAATGCTCTGGGGGAGATACCAGAGGCTGGGAGCCGCAATACTGAAGGTTCTACCACCAAAAGACTTCAGCCTATAATGAGGAACCTCTAATAAATTAAAGTCAGAGGACCTAAGTGCAGGGGCAGGGGTATATGTGTGAACGAGATCTGTGATATATTGTGGACAGGAGTGATGGAGAGCTTTAAATGTAGTGAGGAGAACTTTATATTGAATACAGAAACTAATTGGGAGCCAATGTACACTGTATAAGATGGGGGTTATGTGGGAGGATTTCTTTTGTGTGTTAACACTCTCGCTGCAGAATTCTGGATATATTGGAGTTTCTTTAAAGAAGTTGATGGTAAATCATAAAAAAGTGCATTACAGTAATCTAGACAGGAGGTAGTGAAAGCATGCGCAAGGGTCTCGTCGTCATTGATATTTAAACTTGGGCGTAATTGGGCAATATTTCGTAGATGAAAGAAGGCAGATTTTGTGAGTGATGAGATGTGAGAAGAGAAAGACAGAGAAGAATCAAACAATATGCCCAGGGTTTTTGATAGTGGATGAGAGTTTTACATGACAGCCAGCGATATTAATTTTATCAATAATAAGAGATGAAGTACATTTAGGAGGGCCGACTAAGAGCAGATCTGTTTTATCTGTATTTAGTTTGAGGAAGTTCTTGGTCATCCATATGTTTATTTCATTGATACAAGGAGTTATAACATCTATGGGAAAGAGATCAGTGTGCTTAAAGCTCATGTGTAGTTGTGTGTCATCCGCGTATAAGTGATAACTAAGATCATGACGACAGATAATGTGACCTAATGGAAACATGTAAATAATAAAAAGTAAAGGCCCAGGAACAGATCCCTGAGGAACACCATATGTGACTGGAGCAATAGTCGACTTTGCCTGTTTTATAGATATGTAGTACTGATGATCAGATAGATGAAATAAACCATGACAAAACGGTGCCAGAGACGCCCAGAGCAGATAGTCGTGAGATGAGAATGGAGTGAGATATAGTGTCAAATGCAGAGATGTCGAGAGAATCAAGAAACAAACTGAACCACGATCAACAGCCATGAGTAAATCATTAACCACCATTAAGTAATGCTGTCTCAGTACTGTGATGAGTGCGCAAACCAGTTTGAAAAGTTTCATTAAAGCTATGCTGTGACAAGAAGTTGTGAAGTTGAGCAGCAACGACTTTTTCAAGGAGCTTCGAAAGGAATGGGAGATGGGAAATTGGTCTATAGTCAATACAGAGGGGTCCAGGGGTCTCATTTATAAAGCGTGCGTACGCACAAAACGGGGCTGGAAACGTACGTACGCCAGTTCCCACGCAAAGGTTGTGATCTATAAAAAACAAACTTGACGGGAGAATGTGCGCACCTTTAAGCAAACTTTGAGCTGTGCGTACGCACATTCTGGAGACAAAGGGAATTGGCGACACAGATGGTGAGGTCGTGAACTGAAGTTAGATTGTAGAAAATAAATGTGAGAAGAACGATTATAAGAATTAATGACATTTAATTTTCACTCCATTTCATACGTTATATCCACATTATCATGAAGATTAAATCCAACAGTGTTATTTGTGCCGATTGTTTTAGGCTATATACATCTAGTAAAATCCAAACGTAATTCAAAATGTATTAAAAAAATAAATAAATAAATAATCAGAGCTGCCTTACAGTCACATTGTCCAGGAGCACAGGAGGAGATGGCGCGACTACATGTGATACAGAATAGCATGAAATACCCTTTTATTAGAGAACTGCAGAACACAGTGTAAAAACAATATATTTTCCTTAATGTACATATATCATAAAATGTCAAAGTCTTCAAATACAGTCATGAAGCACAATTGCTACTTAGTCATCCTCCGGTGACCCGGGTATGTAATGCTTCATGATGGCACTGCTGGCACTGTTGGAGGATTACGCCAATGGCAGAATAAGGAGAGAACGAGTTTTCAGGGACCATGATGATTTCCTGGCCCATGATGATGACTGGCTAATAAGCCGATTTAGATTCCCTAGAGCTGTGCTCTTAGATCTATGTGCTGAATTGGGTCCAGTATTAGAGAGGACAACACGCCGGAACCATGCCATCACAGTCCAAATACAAGTCCTCACCACTCTGAGGTTCTTGGCAACCAGCTGTTTCCAGCGGGAATTGCCAGACAGGTAAATTATTTATATAAAAAAAAACTATAAGTAATCCTCAACTTTGTCTCTAAGACCTTTTTGTATATGAAATAATTCTATTGGAATCTCACCCTATAGGTCTGGTATATCACAGCCATCCCTGAGTGCCATAATATTTGTCATTTTGAATGGTATACTGTGTAGTCGATACATCAGGTTACACTATGTGAGAACAGGCAGAAATTAAAATGCAGTTTGCAGCAATGTCTGGTTTCCCAAATGTAATCGGCGCAATTGACTGCAGTCATGTTGCTATAAGGGCACCATCTGAAAATGAATTTGCTTATGTTAATAGAAAGCAGGGGGCACGGTGGCTTAGTGGTTAGCACGTTCGCCTCACACCTCCAGGGTTGGGGGTTCAATTCCCGCCTCCACCTTGTGTGTGTGGAGTTTGCATGTTCTCCCCGTGCCTCGGGGGTTTCCTCCGGGTACTCCGGTTTCCTCCCCCGGTCCAAAGACATGCATGGTAGGTTGATTGGCATCTCTGGAAAAATTGTCCGTAGTGTGTGATTGCGTGAGTGAATGAGTGTGTGTGTGTGTGCCCTGTGATGGGTTGGCACTCCGTTCAGGGTGTATCCTGCCTTGATGCCCGATGACGCCTGAGATAGGCACAGGCTCCCCGTGACCCGAGGTAGTTCGGATAAGCGGTAGAAGATGAATGAATGAATGAATAATAGAAAGCATGTGCATTCTATTAATGTCCCAGGTCCACCAAGCTGCCACTGCTGGGCCCCTGAGCAAGGCCCTTAACCCTCAGTTGCTCAGTTGTAAGTCACTCTGGATAAGGGTGTCTGCTAAATGCTGTAAATGTAAATGTGCCCACGCAGTTGTGGAGTGTGTAATGGGCATGTAAAAATGGGCGTGTACAGGGCGGGATATGAGGCTGGTTCACGTACGCACATCTGCGGGAACATTGTTTACAGGTGTGCGTACGCACGGTTTTATAAATTGGCGCACGTAAACCTTTAGTAGGGATACTACGCACAGTTTTATAAATGAGACCCCAGGTCTGGTTTCTTTAGAATAGTGGTTACTGATGCAGTTTTTAATTCTTGTGGAACAAATCCTGAGCTGAGTAGCTGTGAGATTAAATTTGATATAGGACCGGAAATAACAGAGGTGCATTTTTTAAGTAAGTTTGTAGGGGCTGGATCCAAATGACACGTGGAAGGATTAGACTTCTCTATTAATTCAGAGATATATACAGAGGTGGGAGGGACAAAGTTATCAAAGGTATGTTGAGTAGAAACTGAACCAAATTCATCAGAGGGGGGGTAGGGGAAAGGCTAGAGGTCAAGTGGTTATATATACTACTGATTTTGAAAAGATTGCAAAAATTGATGTCAGGTGGAGGTGGATGGGTGAGTTTCTTAACTATGGAACACAGTGTTTTAGGCCGAGATGTAGCCGTATTAATAAGGCCAGAGTAATAGGTTGTACGAGCAGTCTGTAGAGCAGATTTATAAAGTTGAATATGGTTCTTATAAGTACTGAAATGCACGGTTAAACCAGTTTTCTTATAAAGACGCTCAAGGCGTCGACCAGTAGCCTTCATAATACGAAGGGCAGGTGTGAACCTGGGAGATGTACGCAAAGGAGATACTTGTCTTGTTTTAATAGGGACATGCATATCTAAAGCTGTTGTAGCCGACATGTTATATTTAGCTAGAATGTCCATAGGGAAAGCATCTTCAGCAATAACAGACAAGTTATCCTGTAAGGTAGCAAACACTAATGAATTCAGGTTAGGTTTCGGTATGTAATTGTGGATTTTTGTTTCAAATCACAATTTACTTCAATAAACAAATGGTCAGACAGTCCTATTTAAGAGCCAATCACAGAAACATTACGTAGACCAGTAGTGCACACCAGATCTAGTGTATGACCCTTTGAGACAGTGGGAAACTTTACATGTTGTTCACAGTTAAAACACTGGAGTACCGACAAAAGTTCAGGTGATTCTGCACAATCAGTATCAACATGTATATTGAAATCACCAAGCAGTATAACAGAGCGGGACATTTAGCACAAGCAAGTGTTAGTAGTTCATTTAATTCACTGAAGAAGTTGGCAAATGGTTTTGGTGGACGGTACAGAAGAATCACAATCACAATTTGAGCCACAAAAATTTGAGAACCATAGATTCAAAAGTAACAGTATCATGAAATTCGACAGGTTTAACATTAATGCTGTTTCGAAAAACAATAGCCAGGCCTCCACCCCTAGATGTTAAGCGAGGTTTAGCCAGGTAACTATATCCAGAGGGAGTGAGGAGATTGAGATGAAAATGGTCATTTGGGAGTTGCCATGTTTCAGTTAATAGTAAACCGTCTAGGTTTTTCTGTTATTAACGTGGAGAGTATAGATGCTTTGTCTGTTAAAGACCGACAGTTAAACAGAGCCAATGTAGAATGCTGGCTGTAATTTTGTATACGTTTGGTTGTAAGAGGAAAACTGAGATGGCAATTAATGCATCATAATCCCTCCTGCGGTGTGTAGCCGGTAGCATAGAGTAGCGAACATCAGGTCCAATGGTCCAGAACGATGGAATAGCAGCAGCCGAGCGATGACGACATGAACGATGAACATAACGTGGACGTCTGGAAATCCCCAGCTCTTTACAGAGCCTATACACGAGAGTTAAGTTTATGTAGATCGGCTGACATGTAAATAAACACGATGGTAACGACAACACAGAGCAATAGACACTCTAACTGTCACACGCAGGTTTTACCACATGATTGAACCACAGTCAGATCATGGAAACAGGGAAGCGTGACTGAATGAGGACGAGACAAAAACAAAAATGCTACGACATCCAAGTCGCAGCTGTTTATATGGTCAGCACGGCAGAAAAACCTCATTAATTCAGCTTGAGTGGTGGCGGTAACCAATCACTAAACTGTACTGTGCATAAACGTTAATGATGGAGTGGAGACTCACCTGTCAACTTTGTAGAGCGGTTCAATGAAGCCGTGCAGATGTTCCGTAGCCAGCAGTAGCGTAGCATCCAGTGAACAGAGACGCATTCTCAGAAACGTCCAGAATTGTACAAATGTTTCCTTGGGTTTGTATAATCCAGTTTCAATTCCAAGTTTAGTAGACAAGCAGGAAGAGACGACACTATATTACATACATAAAGATGTTCCAGCGAGAAGTGGCAGCAACGTGCGGACAGCGTACTCTCACTGGGACCGGAAGTGAAAAAATTAAGCATTTTTTCTCAAGCTTATTAGGTCTCTGGTTTTCGCATTTTTCCTCTCAATCCTTTCAGGTCTCAATGGCTTCTTCCTGGACCTCACCAACATCCTCCATGTCCACTTCTCCAACATCTGATTCATCTTCATCTTCTGTTTCACTGTCTAGTTTTGTTAAGGATGGCTCTTTGTCAGGCTCAAAGAGCTGTAGGTTTGCCCGGATGGCCACCAGTTTTTCAACCGTTGCATTTGTGCGCCTGTTGCGAACCTTTGTGTGTGTTCTCAAACGGTGACCAGTTACACTCAAAGGTGGCAGATGTTGGTGGGATTTGAAGGATGATAGAGGCTACTCGTGCAAGGGCTTCAGATCCACAAAGTCCCTTCCACCAGGTAGATGCAGGTATATGCTGGCAAGACTGCCATATCCCATCCCCTTCTCAAAGGCCTAGTTTGGTAAGGTACTTTGCCAGACTGCCAAGAACTTTGCCTTTATCAAGACCCAGATGGTGAGACATGGCAATTATGGCAGTGTAAGCACTGCTGATCTCTTCAGCAGAGAGTTTGATTTTCTCATATTTTGGGTCCAGCACGTGTGCTGCTGCTGCGCTTCGCCATTGATTTGACCACTGCAGTTTCCTCTGCTTGGAGTAGCCGGGAAGCAGGTAGGACATTTTGAATTTCTTGTTTGATCTCAGCAAACAGACATTTAACATCTGACAAGATGGCATTATCACCTTCAAACCTGGCAAAGCTGCTGCTATTGGTTTGAGGACTCTCAGGCTGCTGGTCACCCTTTAACAGAACACATCATCCAGCAGGATTCTTTTGATGGGACCTTCAATGGCTGCAGTCTGGGATATGGCCATCTCTTGCAAAGACCCCTTCCCTGATCCTGGGGAGCTTCAGTGTGATGTTCTTGTTTTTTCTTTTTGCTTAGAGAAGTAGATTGCTGAAGCTACCTGTTTGCCTTTCACATATTTCACTACTTGATTTGCTGTCTTGTAAAGTGTGTCCATTGTCTTCAGTGCCCTGATATCCTTAAGGAGAAGATTAAGAGTATGGGCAGCACAGCCAATTGTTGTTATGTGAGTGTATTGTCGGATCTTAGAGCCCGCCTCCAAGCTGACATATCACAAGGGTGATTTATACTTATAACTATAACTGTATTGTTGTCTACTTTAACCAAATCTTTCTAATTACACTATAATTTTTTTTTTTATTATTATTTTTTTATTATTGGTCGGTTACTCAGATGTACATGAACATAGCGATACAGTCTCAAGTATACAATAAAAAGCAATTAAAAATGGACAATCAGGTGAAAAAGAGAGCACATTCAGGCCAATAACAAAATGCACACTGTAACACAGAGGATCAAGAGAGGTTATTAATGTGGCACCAGAGAGGTGTCCATATCTGCCAAAAGTCATTAGACTTTTGGTGTATGTCATAAGTGAGTTTCTCAAGTGGAAGTAATATGGACATTTGGGACAGCCACATTTTAACAGAAGGTACCTGAGGAGAAGACCACAATAACAATATACATTTCTTTGCCAGGTACACCAGATTTAAAAACAGTTGTCTTGTGTGGAAGTCAAACACAGTCTCAATTCCACTATACAGCAGATACAATTCCAGTGAGAAACAAAATTTGAACTTAAGGAGCCTTTGTAAAAAATGATGTACTTTAGTCCAAAAAGAAAAGATTTTGTCACAATACCAGAAGCAGTGAAGGAATGTACCTTTGTGTTTCTTGCAATTAAAACAGAGATCAGAGGAGTCTTTGTAAATCTTTCTTAGACGAGAAGGTGTAAGGTAAACTCTGTTAAAAAATCTGTAGTTGAGTTCGTGAATCCCCAAATATGTACATTTAGGGAACAAATTGTTACATATGGTGGACCAGTCCATATCGGCAATTCCGTGGCCCAGGTCTTTTTCCCACACTTTTTTCAAGATCTCTAAGGAGGAAGTACACGTATCAACCAAAGCATTGTATATTTTAGATATTAACCCCTTAGAGAGATTGCTTTTTATTATAACCTGTTCTATGTCAGTAAGATCACGTCTCAGCTTACCATTGTCGGACAGAGGTTTTATGAAATGACGCAGCTGAAGGTATTTAAAAAAATGGACTGTGGTATACTATATTGGTGCGATATTTCTTGGAAGGATTTTAATGCCTCGCCTGAGAAGAAACAAGATAATTGCGAGATCCCTAAGTTAGACCAGACTGAAAGGCCGATATTTTGCAGAGATATAGGGAAGTCAGGATTAAAAGCAATAGGTGAGAAAAGTGTGAGTTCAGCTGGAATCTTAAGATACAGTTTAATGTCTCTCCATGTCTGAAGGGTGTTCGAAATGGTGAAACTTGTTGAGGTACATTTAAGCTTTTTGGTATTTGCAATAAAAGGCAGAAATTTTATTGGGAGAGGAGCACAAGCCCTTGCTTCCAGATTAAGCCATCTAGAGTCGGTCCTTTCATTGTACCAACTAACCATATGCCTCACCTGTGCTGACCAGTAGTACAGACGAAAGTTCGGTAAGGCGACTCCTCCCTTATCCTTTGGTTTCATTAATTTGTTAAAACTAATTCGAGGCATCTTGTGGTTCCAGATGAATTTAGAAAAGTGCTTATTGATGTCTTTAAAGAAAACATTTGGTAAATGACATGGTAGGGATTGGAACAAATATAGAAACTTAGGTAGAATATTCATTCTGATCACGTTAATCCTGCCCAGAAAAGAAATGGGGAGTGTCCGCCAGGTGTTAAGGTCTTTTTTAATGGAATCCAGAAGAGGGGCATAATTCGTTCTAAATAAATCTGTAAATAGTGGTGTGATGAATATGCCAAGATATTTAAAACCAACAGTAGTTATTTTGAAGGGTGAGAGAGATGAAAGATCATTTGGAGCAGAAATTTTAAGGGTAAGCGCCATGGATTTTGACAAATTAATTTTATATCCAGATAAGCTACTATATTCTGAAATACACTTTAATATTGCTGGAACGGACTTCTCTGGTTCAGAAATATACAGCAGTACGTCATCTGCATATAAAGAAATCCGATGTTCCTCATCTCCCACCGTTATACCAGAAAGATGTTGGCACTGCCTTATAGATTCAGCCAGTGGTTCGATTACGAGGGCGAAAAGCAGGGGTGAAAGAGGACACCCCTGCCTCGTACCTCTTTCTATGACAAAGGGTTTCGAGATCAAACCATTCGTAGTGACTGTAGCTCGTGGATTAGTATAAAGCAATTTTATCAAATCGGTGAATTTAGGACCTAAGTTAAATTTCTTGAGAGTGGCAAAAAGAAAATCCCATTCGACTCTGTCGAAGGCTTTTTCCGCATCCAGGGAGATAATAAGGGCAGGGAGTTTACGTGCATGTATTGAATCCATGATGTTCAAGAGTCGGCGAATATTATCTGTGCCAAAACGTGATTTTATGAATCCTGTCTGGTCCGGCTTAATGATATATGGCAATACTGTTTCGAGCCTACGAGCAAGGACCTTAGCAAGTATTTTATAATCGGTATTCAGGAGACTTATTGGCCTGCAAGAGGCGCATTCTTGAAGGTCTTTTCCTTTTTTCGGAATTAAACAAATTGACGCCGTTTTCCACGACTCGGGAGCCACTCCATGGTCTAGTAAATCTTGAAGAGCGGGCATTAAGATAGGAGAGAGTTCAGGCCAAAACTTTTTGTAAAACTCACAGGGGAATCCGTCAGGACCTGGAGATTTGTTGGCGGGCATAGATTGAATTGCACTGAAGATTTCTTCTGGTGACAGGGGTGAATCCAAAAATACTCTATCATCTTCGGAAATAGTCATAAGAGGGATACCGTCTAAAAATCTGGTAATATCAAATTGCTTAGCCGTGACTTGCGATTTATACAACGTTTTGTAGAAATCCCTGAATAAATCGTTAATCGAAGTAGCATTGTATGTGGTTGAGCCATCCGGGGACTTCATTGACTTAATTGTTCTTTCACTTTGTGTTTTTTTTATTTGGTGGGCCAGTAATCTGTTAGGTTTATTTGCATATTCATAATATTTTTGCTTAGAAAGGAATATAAGCTTTTTAATATGGTTTGTGTGATCCAGATTAAGTTCAGCTCTGACTCGACATAGTTGGGCCCAATTTGTCTGAGTAGGGAGGGACTGTACTGTGTAGACACTCCAATCTTTTTACTTCCTTTTCAAGGTTCTGTCTTTTTTTGGACCAAGCCTGTCTGCGTGCCGAATTATAAGATATAATATGCCCTCTAATTGTAGCCTTCGCAGCGTCCCAAATAGTTGCAGATGATACAGGTGAATTCTCATTGTCTGTCCAATAGTTTTTTAATCCGTCCCTAACCAATTCACAAAATGCCAAATCGTTCAACGTGGAGGAATTTAATCTCCAGACCTTTGTAGTCCTGTGTTCGCATAACATCATATCCAGCTGGACTGGAGCATGATCGGACAGAATGATTGGACCAATTTGGCAAGCAGACACTGCGTGAAGATATTGGGTATGAATCAGAATGTAGTCTAATCTTGAATAGGATCCGTGGGGGTTAGAGTAAAAAGTGTTTTCTTTACTCCCCCTGTTAAATTCTCGCCAGACATCGATAATGCCAGACTCATTGCAAAGTTCTCTAAGGACCAGGGATGATCTAAGATTAGTGGCTGAGTCTGTTTTTATCTATTTTTTGGTCCATAACACAGTTAAAATCACCGGCGCAGACTCCCAAGCCCTTACAGTACTGGTTAAACAAAAGTATGGTTTTAGACATGAATTCAGGTGAGTCTTCATTCGGAGCGTAAACATTCAGTATGACAATAGGTTGACCATACGCCGTACCTGTAATTAAAACATATCTTCCGTCCGGGTCGGTAATCTGTTGGTCTAAAATAAAGGTGAAGTGTTTACTAATTAAAATAATTGTGCCCCTCTTCCTGGTGTTTGCTTTACAGGATGAAAAAAATATCTGTCCTACCTAATCTTGTTTTAGTTTTAAATGTTCTGAATCAGATAAATGTGTCTCTTGAAGCATGGCAATTGTAGTTTTCTGCTTTTTAAGATAGGTTAGTATCTTTCTCCTCTTAATCACATGTCCTAGCCCTTTAACATTCCATGTGACAAACCTGGCTGTATTGTGCGTAGTCATAGAATAACCAAAAGAACTAAAAACTGAACACTTAAGACTGTATTAAATCTGAAACATGTGTAGAACCGACCAAGGAAGTTTTTGCATTTATATACACAAAACAAAACACACAGAACCCCAAACCCCCTCCCCCCGCCCTCCATCCTCGTCCCCAAACGACGAGGCACAGCTATAGAAATGAAACTGTACCCAACTGGTACCGAGCCTAGGATAATGATACCCCATACCCAGTATTGATACAGAGTGGTGCCCATAGGGGGCGCGCGGGCGCTAAAGACCGGTTCCCATCTCCGAAGTTCAACGTCCCAGGCGTGAGCATTTAACTAATAGCACGTGACCTCACCAAAAGCGATCTTCTTGTAGTTATTATAAAACAAAGTAAGAAATGTCAGTAAGATAAACTTACTAGCCACTTCGGCAACATTCTGGTAAGAAACTGCGCGATAGGTTCAGAGCCCTCAGCCTTCTCAGGGAGGCCGACGACTCTCAAGTTTTTGCGCCTGCCCCGGTTCTCCAGGTCGTCTACTTTAGCTCGGAGTAATGCTAATTCTTTGTCTTGAGATGTGATTTTTCTCTCATGTGTTAGCATACTCTCCTCAGCGGTGGAGATTCTCGCTTCAGCCTCGGTCAAACACGACTCGTTTGACGCCACTCTGCCGGATAAGTTAGAAAGGGCTTCCTGTATTGAGGTAACTGAGGTAGAGATATTGTCCAAACGGTTGTCAATTGTACTTAGTCTACCGTCAATATTGCCCAGACTGGTTCCCAGCGAGCGAATTTCGGCCAACATGGCATCCACTGGGTCTGACGAGGCCTCCTCCGTCTCAGCTGGTTTTTTCTTAACGCTTCTGGAGGGCCGGGAGGACGTGAAAAGTGGAAAATCACGCGTTTCTTCGTTCTTCGACATTAATGTTCGATGATGGTACAACACACTTCGAGCATAAAAAGGATTAACCAAAGGTAAATAAAAAAAGAAAAGGGAACCAGCACAGAGCTACCGAATTAAGCGGCCATCTTCAGCGACATCCAATTTTCGCCGCTATCACCTGGGTCATCTGTCTCAAGAGCTCTGCTCCTTCCTGGAACGACTGTGTTCCCCTACTCTCCCTGAGCAGCCTCTCACGCTCTTTCACCTTGTGCAGACGCCTATGGCTTGGTCTTTCTCCACTCAAACACTCCTGCCTCCTGTTCTGGTGGACCAAAGGACACAAACTGATGGTTGTCCTCATGCTGAACCCTGCTGCCCTAGGCTGACAACTCCTGCCTCTCCTCCTCGTGCCTCATTTCCTCCTTTTGCCTATATTCGCCCTTCTTTGGCTTCTTCTCCCTCTAACTCTGAGCCTGGTTCCCCAGGCTCTGTCCTTTCTTCTCCCTCCCCTCGGCCTGGGTCTCCTGAATACACCCCTACTTCTCCCAGGCCTGATAGCTCTGGGTCTCACTATTATTATTAAGTTTATGTGTAATAAACTCCTCCTTTCATTTTCTACGTTCTGAGTCCTGTGTGGTTTATTTATTCATTCATTCATTCATTCATTCATTCATTCATCTTCTACCGCTTATCCGAACTACCTCGGGTCACGGGGAGCCTGTGCCTATCTCAGGCGTCATCGGGCATCAAGGCAGGATACACCCTGGACAGAGTGCCAACCCATCACAGGGCGCACACACACACTCTCTCATTCACTCACGCAATCACACACTAGGGACAATTTTCCAGAGATGCCAATCAACCTACCATGCATGTCTTTGGACCGGGGGAGGAAACCGGAGTACCCGGAGGAAACCTGGTGGGAGGTGTGTATGCAGGGTGAAGAACATTCAGAAATCTCTTCCAGTAGACATTGGCTGTGAGCACCAGAGGTGAGCCAGTAGCATACATTGCTCGAGCAAAAACATTCATCAACATTTCTCTGGCTACGATCATCCATTGAGTCAAAAAATCCTCTGATTCAAGAGTGACTAGGAGCTTATGAGAGGGTGTCTGAATCTGAATCATTCATTGTGAATGGAAGCAGATGAACTCTTGCCTGGGGCTGCTTGTTTTGAGCCCTGGGGAAACTTTGGGCACTTGGCTATATGATTCTGCATCTTTGTGGCATTCTTAACATAGATGTTTGCACAGTATTTGCAACTGTACACAGCCTTTCCTTCCACATTGGCTGAGCTAAAATGTATCCACACATGAGATGGTGTGTGTGGCATTGTTCTGTAGATGATTAGAAAGAAAGCTAGTAAAAACACTTATGCAATGCAATGCACAGGTATATAAATAGATAAACAACTGTAATATTCTGGAATGGTAAAAATGTTTTATTTTTGATGCAAATGAATTAGAAAAAAAGCTAGATGAATAAATACTCCTTAATCAGCATGCTTGCTCAAACAAACTATAACCTAGTACACAGTATACAGTATATGTTCTTCTACATTCTGCTAGGCAGTTTTCTGTTATCATATAGAATTACTGTACAACCCAAAAGTTTGGACACATTACTATTGTTAATGTTTTTGAAAGAAGGCTTTTTTAATAAATAAATAAATAAATAATATTGTGAAATATTATTACAATTCAAAATAATGGTTTTCTGTTTTCAAAATAATGTTTTTTCTAATTTATTCCTGTGATCAAAGCTGAATTTTCAGCATCATTACTCCAGTCATCAGTGTCACATGATCCTTCAGAAATCATTCTAATATGCTAATTTATTATCAATGTTTAATACAGTTGTGCTGCTTAAAATTTTTTTAGGAACCTGTGATACATTTCTTAACGATTCTTTGATAAATACAAAGTTAAAAATAACAGAATTTGTTATTTTAGAAATCTTTTCTAACTATATAAATCTTAATTATGCTGAATAAAGGTATTAATTTCTTTAAAAAAAAGACCCCAAACCTTTGAACAGTAGTGTGTATTGTTACAAAATATTTATATTTTAAATAAATTGTTCTTTGTTTTAATAAATCTGTTCATTTTTAACTTTTTAGCATCAAAGAATCCTGATACTTACACTCATCATACCTGGATTTATTTGATCAGAAATTCTTCATAAAACCTTCTAATATGAATGATTTCTGAAGGACTTTTGATCAAATAAATGCAGGTTTGATGAGCATAAGAGACTTCTTACAAAAACATTAAAAAAAGTAATGTGTCCAAACTTTTGGGTGGTACAGTAATTCTGTATGATAACAAAACACTGGTCTTCAAATTATCTGTGCATGTGGTAACACTCCTAATGTACTGATATTAAGAGTTAGTAAGGTAGTTATTAATTTAGGTATTGGGTACAATTAAGAATGTAGAATAAGGTCATGCAGAATAAGGCATTAATATGTGCTTAATAAGTACTAATAAATAGTCAATATTCTATTAATATTCATGATTATAAGCAACTAGTTAAATGACCCTAAAATAAAGTGTTACTGTGCATGTTATGGAAGAATGTAAGTATATGCAGGGGGTTTGGCCTCAATGGCCCTCCAGTAAGCAGTGTGCCGTGTGTAAGTGACCGAGGAGCGCAGGGTACAAGTCAGGTCATTGCATTAAATCTTTAAACCTACAATTGATCATTAAATCTACAAGTCATTGCATTAAATCTTGTTGTTTTAAACAAAATTATGCTCCAAGATTTTTTTAACTACATTTAAGTTTCTTTGTTATTGCCAACTCTGCATTTTTTATTTTTTTAAATTCCCAGTTTATTTCCATATATTCAAGTTAATTCCCATGGCAAGTTTCCAGCCTTGAAAATTCCTGAATTTTGCAACCCTATCCATAAGAGAGGATCAACTAAAAGTCAGACTTCTAAGAGAAACAGATCTCACAGTGGAAAAGGCCATAGACATTTGCAGGGCCAGCGAGATCACATCGAGTCAGATGAAAGAACTCAATGATGAAGTAAATGTACACAAAGTTGAATCTATAAAGCCAAAGAAAAGAGACTCCAAATCAGAGCAGACGTCAGTGATGAGAAAGAAATGCAGCAGATGTGAAATCTGGGCCAACTGAAAAGTATGAACATGAAAAGTATGAGCATGTTCAGCACTCAGTACTTAGTGTGGGCTCCTTTTGCCTGAATTACTGCAGCAATGCGGCGTGGCATGGAGTTGATCAGTCTGTGGCACTGCTCAGGTGTTATGAGAGCCCAGGTTGTTCTGATAGTGGCCTTCAGCTCTTCTGCATTGTTGGGTCTGGCATATCGCATCTTCCTCTTCACAATACACCATAGATTTTCTATGGGATTAAGGTCAGGCGAGTTTGCTGGCCAATTAAGAACAGAGATCCCATGGTCCTTAAACCAGGTACTGGTACCTTTGGTACTGTGTTCAGGTGCCAAGTCCTGTTGGAACATGAAATCTGCATCTCCATAAAGTTGGTCAGCAGCAGTCGCTCTAAAACGTCCTGGTATACGGCTGCGTTGACCTTGGACCTCAGAAAACACAGTGGACCAACACCAGCAGATGACATGGCACCCCAAACCATCACTGACTGTGGAAACTTTACACTGGACCTCAAGCAACGTGGATTGTGTGCCTCTCTTCCTCCAGACTCTGGGACCCTGATTTCCAAAGGAAATGCAAAATTTACTTTCATCAGTGAACATAACTTTGGACCACTCAGCATCAGTCCAGTCCTTTTTGTCTTTAGCCCAGGGGAGAAGCTTCTGACACTGTCTGTTGTTCAACATGACATGACGTGACATACGGCTAAGTACGGTGACCCACACTCAGAATTTATTCTCTGCATTTAACCCATCCAAAGTGCACACACACTACAGTGAACACACACACACCGTGAACACACACCCGGAGCAGTGGGCAGCCATTTATGCTGCGGCGCCCGGGGAGCAGTTGGGGGGTTCGGTGCCTTGCTCAAGGGCACCTCAGTCGTGGTATTGCCGGCCCGAGACTCGAACCCACAACCTTAGGGTTAGGAGTCAGAGTCTCTAACCATTAGGCCAGGACTTCCCAAGAGCGGCTTGACACAAGGAATGCGACAGCTGAAACCCAGGTCCTGCATACGTCTGTGCGAAGTGGTTCTTGAAGCACTGACTCCAGCCGCAGTCCTCTCTTTGTGAATCTCCCCCACATTTTTGAATGGGTTTTGTTCCACAATCCTCTCCAGGGTGCGTAGGTTAAAACTATTGCTTGTACACTTTTTTCTACCACATCTTTTCCTTCCCTTCGCCTCTCTATTAATGTGCTTGGACACAGAGCTCTGTGAAGAGACAGCTTCTTTTGCAATGAACTTTTGTTTCTTGCCCTTCTTGTGCAAGGTGTCAATGGTCGTCTTTTGGACAACTGTCAAGTCAGCAGTCTTCCCCATGATTGTGTAGCCTAAAGATATTCTAATTATATGATCAGCACCTGTACATAAGCAGCTAATAAACATGAATGCAGTAGTTTGTTGTTAAAGTTTATTATGCTCTTTATGTTCAAGTTGTTAATAAATATAAATGCAGAAAATATTTTTGTATTTGCATGTGTGTGTGTGTGTGTGTGTGTGTGTGTAACACAGGTCCTAACAGCAAGTCCTAACAATTTAAGCCACATCATCTCTTCACATGAAATTATTTAACCAAATGTTTTACTATTACAGTTTATAACTATACACATCTAACAGTCACTTTCACAGTAAAAATGTATTGTTTAATGTAAGTGTTGGGTGCTGCCCGTTTACGGACACGAGTACAGTGCACACACGTGATTGTTTTTAGAAAAGAAAAGGTTGCAGTGCTGAGTAATGGTGGTGAGTAATTCATATGTTGTTTAGTGAATTGATAGTTTCTGAGATGTTGTTATGTAGATCACTATTTGTAATTAGCGCTGAAGCACCTAAACAGCTAATGTTATACGCATATGTTTGTGTAGACATTTACTGTTTTTATATTGCTTGTCGAAATATTCATGCAATATATGTTGCATTTAGTTGCTAAACAATGTTCAGTACGTGTTTGTGATGCAGAGACAAATGTGTGATAATGTTTAATGCAAATAACTAATATTTCCTGCAAATATATGATATCAGCATCATATGGATTATTATTATTATTATTATCTTGATTTATTATCATAATTTAATGTTTACAATCTAAAGCTGTTAAAATGTTTATAGAAATGTATTTGGTTATGTGAACAATACTGTATAGTAATTCTAAATTGTTTGCTTTTTACAGATTGACCGCACACATGCACGCACACGCACACACACACTGCTTGAGGGGAATAAAAGACAAAATCAATATCCAGGTTAATGTTATCATTTCATGGGTAACTAAGTAAAATAAAGAGTTTATATAAATGACTAAAGGACTGTGTATAATGTTGTACAGTAAACTCCAGAGAAAGAGATCAGAATCACCAACACACAGCTGTATCTCCATGATGGGTGATCAGTCTATGGAGGTTCCTCCTGTGTTTAAAGATGGAGACTCATCACTTCTACACAGGTAACGTCTCCTCACTGTTAATGTCACTGCTAAAGTCACACTTAAAGGGTAATATACTGTAAATAAAATAAAGAGTTTATATAAATGACTAAATGAATGTGTATAATGTTGTACAGTAAACTCCAGAGAAAGAGATCAGAATCACCAACACACAGCTGTATCTCCATGAAGAGTGATCAGTCTATGGTTCCTCCTCTGAAGTTTAAAGATGGAGACTCATCACTTCTACACAGGTAACGTCTCCTCACTGTTAATGTCACTGCTAAAGTCACACTTTAAAGTTTAAGTACATAAACAGGGGGCAAAATAAATACTGAAACACAGTAATGGAGCCACTATTGTGTGTCTAAATACTTTTTTGTATTATTTAAGCTTTTATTTGGAAATGTGTTTGGGAAAAGTGTGTTTGTGGTGTGTTTAAAAAGGTGAGGTGCACAATGTTCAAAGCCAATGTTGATATTTGAAATCACCAAAATAAACACGCCCTAAACCCAATTGGGTGTCACCCCTGTTTTGATAGCTCCGCCCACACACATACGTACATACGTAACCCAGGCATACATACTATTATGGCGGAACCTGCTGGGGGAGCTGGCCAATATTTTTATCAATAAATGAACTCAATGAGTAATAATATGGTAATACAAATTTATTTATTCTTATTTGTATTTATTTTTTCTGTTTCTATACTCCTGTGAATTGTTAAAAGCTCTATACAAAAAAAAGAATTCATGCAGTGAAAACTAAAACCTCAAAGGAATTTATTGTATATGTCAATATTAACTGTTTTAAGATCTACTTATTTTACTCATGCAAAATAAAATTTTACTCGTACTCACAAAACAAGATAAATGAACACAAATTAAACTAAAATCAGTTGCATATTTAGAGATATTGTAATAAAACCCTAAAATTATAAAAATGAATACAAATATAAAATAAAAGAAGGTACAGATTTATTAATAGTCCAACAGCACAAATAAAACTGAATTACAAAACAACACCACAATCTACACCAGTTACATTAAGGTGCGTCATGCCACAGTGGGAAACGCTTCCGGGTTCGAACTGACACACGGCATTCTGGGAATAAAACAGCAATACAATTGGACCACAAGTTGAGTAAATAAGTACAGGGAGTTTTTATGTCATAATTACACAATATAACAAATATACATAACAGTATATAAAAATATTTCAAACAGAATTTAGATTTTTTAATTGAACTCGTTACACCAATTTATTTTAATAGTATTATTTAAGGAGTTAAAATCAATTAATATAAAATTACTGACTTCTTCAAGATAATTAGTTTTTTCAGGTTAGAAATATCCTAGTGGCCGCAACACAACCTAAAAACGATGGATATTTATGGGTTAACAGTCAGCACTTCTCAGGGATGTTTCATGAGACAATGAGCCTCTGGAAATATATAGAAATGGAGCACAATATTGTGTGTAAAATGAAGCAGAGGTTTAAAGATTCATGACAGCATCTGGAGTTTTAGGATGTGACAGGTTTTTTACTTTGGTCTCTAAACTTGAAAACATCTCGGCACAGGTTAAAGAGAATGGCTCTCTGAAATTGAGCTCATTAGCCAGTTATCAAATTTCAAATGTCTTAACAATGCCAAAAATGTGGTATACAGACTCCTTCCTTCAACTCTGGATCCTGAAAAAATAATCTATATCTAAACCTATAATTCTTAGTGTAGCACAGCTACCACCACTGTACAGCACTCACACATCTCTGTGCTGTAACATTGGCTTGTTTACTGTGTTTGATGTAAGTCACACTCGTATCTAAAAAAAGTTAAGCATCATGGTGGAAGACGACATAAGAAATAAAATCATGACTAAGTGATCATTTTAAAGCACAATCTCCTATTATACAACCCTGCCATATTAACAGCATTACCATAAATCACCTTTATTTTGTTCCACCGAAATGATTAAAATAACATACAATAACTGGGGAACTGTCAGGGATCAGCGCGGACTTTTGGACACGTGCTAATGTTTTTGTTTGTCACATGGCATAGTTCCCCGTGTCGTGTGGATATGTTTGTTTGTTATCCTTATGTATTAAACCGCCATCATTTGAAGTTATCCTGCGTACGGGTCTGTCTCCCGTCCTCCCGATCCAGGGGAGTGACAGGAACATTATGCCTTACCTTATAACTACAGACCTACTTTTCTACTTACTGCAGTAAAACTCCAGCAGGCTACTTCACCTACTCTCACCTTGATATCTCTGTGATGGAGCTCTCTGGCTAATAGTTTTCAAACAGAAACGAGCAAAGCAACTGATCTCAATTAGATGATCATATTTCATAAGGAATTATTTCATTTAAAAAAGTTTAATCAGTAGCATAATCTGTAGTTCAGTCAGGACCACTTGAGTCAAAATAGAGAATTCTTTGACGTATATTTAAATTTTTTATTTGCAAGCTTATAAAATTTACATTTGGTGGTATAGCTCTGTTCTGAATTCCCCATCCTTTTCATGAGCTCCATGAAAGCTAGTCAGGGAACACCAGCAGCTTCGTGGGGGGACAATCTCCCATTTAACTGGGAAAGCAGCAAGACAAAATCCCCCCCCAAACAGACCATACCAGGCAATCCTCCCTGCTAACTGAAGAGCCAGCAGAGAATTAAAGCAAGCATTTCACTAGCCAAACTTATTAGTAAAACACCAACAGAGCAGAGGACATGTTATTATCAGACACGGAAAGCAGTTCCTTTGCCAATTACTAGCAACCACTGACCATTAAAAAAAACCCCAAAACCAACGGAAGGCGCAGCGTCTGTATACAATTCAAGGCTGCAGAAGACTCCAGAACATCATGATCATGCCATCCCAATTTTTTAAGGAGCAACCAGAACCTTTAACGGTCCACTCCTGGTTCAGCTACCTTTAGGGACAGCAGCAGAGGAGGAGAGCTAGCAGCAGCAGAGGAGGAGGAGAGCTAGTAGCAGAGCTAGTTCAATCACAAACAGAACACGATAAAATTCCTCCCTGAATATCCCCCTAGGTTCCATCCAACAACCCGAGAAAGGAGACTTCCGAAAGGCCCAACAAGAAATCCAGCCTTAACTTCCTTTTCCAAAGAAAGACAAATTTCAGGTTCTTTAACAGCAGAAAGCAAATTATTATAGGCAAACTAATGAATAGGCAACCAAGACACTCCTGCAAAAACCTCGGATAAGTCCAGCTATTAAATAATTGAAGCAGCAGTTAGGATGCTTCACAGTGCCTTTCCCAGTTTTGGAACAATTTATTTTTTTTTTTTAGAAAAAGAAACACGATACAAGCAGAGCCAGTAGCCATCGATTATCAAATCCACCAGGTCACTATCTTTTGCTGGACACTGCTGCAGAGCTTCTACAAGGAGGAGAGAAATTTAACCCTTGTGTTGTCCTCCTATACAAATTAGGAGCGCTGAGTCAACTTGACCTTGTCTGTTTTGACTGCTTATAAAAAATGAACTATGATAGCCTTTTTTTTTTTTTTTTTAACCTTTTTAGTCTAACTTGTTTCCAACATATTAACATATATTTTGCAAAAAAAAAAAAAAAAAAAAAAAGTATATATATGTATATATATATATATATATATATATATATATATATATACACACACACACACACACATCATATATATATAATATGTTATATTTCAAGGGCAGGAGATTGTTTTGAAACCATTTTGACCATTTTTAATGTCAGCAAATAATAAAACCTGTTTTTTTACAGGCCAAATTGACTTGAATGCTTATAAATCAAAAATTCTACAATTAGCACCATTCTGTGTATAATATCTATTTTACACTTGTAATATGTATTTTGCCCACCTGAGGTCATCTGATCAATCAACAACAGGCTACACACACACACACGTGCCATAATTTCATGTGAATAAAACTTTGTTTACCTCCTTATGTTTTGTTTTATTATACTTAATTTATGAATGATAACCCTTATGAAATTGCCATGTTTTGAGTAAAATAAGCAGAAATTATTAAATATTATTTTGAATAACCAGGCCAAAGCTGTTGCCATCTCCAGGCCAAAGCTGACTGATGCAACTAAATTCATAAATAAGAGAGGAAACAAATATGATTTGAATATGAAAACAAAACGTGTGTGTGCGTGTGTGTGTGTGTGTAAAGATTGTTTGTAGAAGAAGAAGAGAAGAGAAGATATTGTCCCCAGCTGGACAAATGCATATAACAAGTGTGAAATATTTACAAATGATTGTTTTTGTTTTTTTGGAGGCCCAATGAATTGCAATGCCAAATGCTTGTGTGTGTGTGTCTGTGTGTGTGTGTGTGTGTAAAGCTTGTTGGTAGATCAGATTTTGCCCCCAGCTGGACAAATCTAAGTGTGAAATATTTACAAATGAGTAGCTTTTGTTTTTTCTTGAGGCCTAATGAATTGCTATGTCCAGTGCTTGTGTGTGTGTGTGTGTAGCATCATTTCGGTAGATCGTATTTTGCCCTCTGCTAGGCAAAGGTATATCAAAAGTGAGAAATATTTACAAATGTGTAGCTTTTTTTTTCTGGAGGCCAACTGATTTGCAATGCCCAATGCTTTGAACAGTGTTTGACTGTGTGTGTGTGTGTGTGTGTGTGGCATCATTTCGGTAGATCATATTTTGCCCTCTGCTAGGCGAAGGCATTTCAAAAGTGTGAAATATTTACAAATATTTGGCTTTTTTTTCCTTTTCTGGAGGCCTAATGAAATGCAATGCCCAATTTGTGTGTATGTTTGTGTGTGTGTGTGTGTGGTGTGAGTGTGTGTTTTGGGTGCGTGTGTTAGTGGACATTTTACGTGTGCATTTTTGTGTCTATGTATGATCATTTTGCTGAAAAGGGCAAAAGTGTGACCTATTGCCCCACTAAATGTGGCCGAGTCAAAATGACCCAATAGGATAACGAACGCGTAGTATATACTGTCCTGAACACATAGTTCAACGAAAATAGACAAAATTAATTTTGCTTGCAAAGTTCATAATTTGGAACAATCCTGGTAAATTTCAGGCAAATATGTGGAAGAAAACCAAAGTTATGACACATTAAATTCTTCCAGCAGGGTCAAAAAGACCCAGGGACAACATGAAGGTTAATCAAGCTTTTCATTTCATTGCTGGCTAGCATTTAACCATTGTCAATTTAAGAAGTTAGACCATTTGTCAGTAAATATTTCCTGCATAACGTATCATAATGCCTAGCAAGGCATGACATAACGCATCATAACAGCCCAGAGAGTCCTAACACAACATAATGCCCAGCAAGGCATGGCATAATGTATCACAACAGCTCAGCAAGGCACAGCCCAACGTATCACAACAGCCTAGCGAGGCACAGCACGACGCATCACAACAGCCCGCATAACATCACAACAGCAAGGCATAACCCAGCGTAACGCAACCCAACACAGCCCAGCAAGGCATCGCATAGCGTAAAGCAAAACAGCCCAGCAGGGCACAGCGCAACACAACATCACGCTTAGCAAGGCACCGCATAACGTATCACTACAGCCCAGCGAGGCACAGCACCACGCATCACAACACAACACATAGCACAACATAACCCAACACAGCCCAGCGAGGCACAGCATAATGTAACATAACGCCTAGCAAAGCATGTCATAACGTACCATTACAGCCTATCGAGACACAGCATAACGTATCATACAGCCTAGGAAGGCATAGCACAACTCAACATAACGCCCAGCAAGGCACAACGCATCATAACAGCCAAACGAGGCACAGCATAACGTAACAAAACGCATAGCAAGGCACGGCCCAACGTATCACAACAGCCTAGGGAGGCACAGCACAACGTAACGCCTTGCAGGCATGGCCTAACGTATCATAACAGCATAGCGAGGAACAGCACGACGCATCACAACAGCCCAGCGAGGTACAACATAGTGCAATGTAACCTACATGCCTAGCAAGGCATAGCATAACGAACGCAACACAACATAGTCTAGCAAGGCACAGCACAACATACCATAACACGGCCCAGCGAGGCATAGCACAACGTATCACCACAGCTTAGCACGGCACAACATAGCGTAACGTTACCCAACATGGCCTAGCAAGGCACAGCCCAACGCAACGCAACACAGCATAGCCCAGCAAGGCACAGCCCAACACAGCCTAGCGAGCCATAACATAGCGCAATGTAACCTACCATGGCCTAGCAAGGCATAGCATAATGCAACACAATATAGCCTAGCAAGGCACAGCACAACGCATCACAACAGCCTATCAGGGCACAGAACGACATATCACAACAGCCTAGCGATGCACAACATAGCATAACGTAACCTAACACGGCCTAGCAAGGCACAGCACAATGCAACGCAACACAACATAGCCCAGCAAGGCACAGCACCAAGCACCATAACACAGCCTAGCGAGGCATGTTTAGTTTAGTTTATTAATTTATAAAGCACATTTAAAAACAACAGAAGTTGCAGCCAAAGTGCTGTACATCAAGTAGAAACAAACAAGAATAGTGCAAAAGTAAAAACACAATCCAAAACAAACCAAAAGAAAACACATAAAATTTTACACTTTCAAACAGAGTTAAAACATACAGAATAAAAGTGGGTTTTTAAAGCAGATTTAAACAATGAGACAGTTGTAGCAGATCTTAAATGAAGAGGGAGATTGTTCCACAACTTTGGAGCTGCCGTAGCAAACGCCCGATCGCCCTTAGTTTTAAAATGTGCACGAGGTACCGAGAGAAGGAATTGATTAGCAGACCGAAGAGATCTAGGGGTAGGGTACGGAGTGAGGAGGTCACAAATATACTGGGGAGCGTAACCATGTAAAGCTTTAAAAACAAAGTAAAATCTTAAAATCAATACGGAAATTAACCAGGAGCCAGTGTAATGAGGCAAGTACTGGGGTAATGTGCTCACGTTTTCTGGTGCCAGTCAGTAATCTCGCTGCAGCATTTTGTACCAGTTGTAAATGGTCGAGAGATGATTTAGGCAAGCCAAAATAAAGAGAGTTGCAGTAATCCAATCTCGAGGTTATAAAAGCATGAATTATCGTTTGAAGGTCCTTCATAGAAAGCATCTTCTTGAGGCATAGCATAATGTATCATAACAGTCAACGAGGCCTAACATGGCATAACGTAACATGGCCTAGCGAGGCATACCATAAAGTAACCTAACCTAGCTTAGCAGGGCATAGCATAACGTAGCCTAACCTAGCTTAGCAGGGCATAGCATAACGTAACCTAACATAGCCTGGCGATTCATAGCATAAAGTAACATAGCCTAGCAGGGCATAGCATAACGTAACCCAACATAGCCTAGCGAAGCATAGCATAACGTAACCTACCTAGCTTAGCAGGGCATAGCACAACATAACCTAACCTAGCTTAGCCAGGCATAGCATAACGTAACCTAACCTAGCTGAACAGGGCATAGTATATCGTAACCCAACCTAGCTTAGCAGGGCATGGCATAACGTAACCTAACATAGCCTATCAGGGCATAGCATAACGTAACCTAACCTAGCTTAGCAGGGCATAGCATAACGTAATGTAACATAGCCTATCAGGGCATAACGTAACCTAACATAGCTGAGCAGGGCATAGCATAACGTAACCTAACCTAGCTTAGCAGGGCATAGCATAACGTAACCTAACATAGCTGAGCAGGGCATAGCATAACGTAACCTAACCTGGCCTAGCAAGGCACAGCATAACGTAACATAGCCTAGCAAGGTAAGCCTAGCTAGCATAATGTAGCCGGTCTGGCCCTCTGGGTCGTATCTGGCTACCGTTCTGCGTTGTGTTCTTGTGCGATGTAAAATAAGAGACCAGAGACATCTGCTGATTCAATGGCTGTGCTTTATCCAAAATTGCTGCATAAATCAGAAACATGCAGTTATAACCGTTGCACACTCGTCGCCTGCCCCTGCTAAACATTCCGACACAAACACGGAATTAGCAACCACGCTTAACAGGCCAACTTTTATGCTAATGGACAACGTGACACTGCATTCCCTCAATTACAAACACAACTTCTGCTGCAGGTAAAACACTTTCATGTTACATCGTTTTATTGTACATATATATTCTTCCGATATTTTAACTAACAAGGAACCATTATTTAACAATAACATTTTATTTTTCCACATTATAAACCGGCGCGCTTAAAACACCAACCTCGCTCTGCTCAGGTCTCATTCGGACTGAAGCGAGAGCACGCTGTGCTGACGTCACAGACAAAACGCCCACAAAACTTAAGAAATAAAATAATTTTACTGTTTCTTTTTCCCTTTTATTCTTCGAGTACATCGTTATTGATCTCAACCAAAAGCAAGGATTTTGCGTGAATTAAAAATAAATTAATTAATACACATCTCTTTTAACACCGGTTACACTCTCCCCCTCCTAAATTCACCAAAATCCTAAAAACTCGCTCATGCTAATACAATTGACTGTGGTACCCAAAACAACCAATCCCAGCCTAAATATGCTACCTTCAGATAAGGTTGAGAGATATTTAAAGGGTGATCAGGCCTTAAAACCCTCCCAGGATAAAATGGTGCCTTTTACACCACATCAGGTTACATCCCACCAGTCTACTCATAATAGCTTCAGCTGAATTGCTTAACAATCATAAAAAATGATAATATTGAGGTATATTTCAGAATTTGCATTTGAAAAATAAAACAACCCTCTAAAACAAAGTCAGTAATGATTGGGATTTCCTACCCAAGGTGTTTGTGAATGACCTAATCTTGAACGGTCTCTGCGCCATAGACTCAATAAGACGATTAACCTTTTTAACTACTCTACCGGCACGTGTGACTCTCCCTTGAGTAGTTCCTATATTAGACTGTTCTGTACTGGAGATGTCTTGAGTCCCTACAGGAGGAATTACTCTGTTACTATGGGGGTTAGAACAATCTGTCTGACCACTACAAGGCTCAACTCTAGATTCGTCATCCTCAGAGGACTCAACAGAACAATCACCTCCTTGACTCGGCTGCGCTCCCTCAACATCAGGTTGTTCAGAGGCACTGTCATTCAGTGAGCTGTGACCCAAAGAGTCATCCAACATCCAACGACTTGTTTGTTCCTCCAAACTTTCACTTTCTAAGTCCTCCTCAAGATCTTGAGAACAGACACCCTCCCACCAACACATTCATTGAGGTATGGATTGCTGTTTCCTCCAAAATCTGCCTGAACGGGTAAGAAACTGATGTCTAACAGAAGATTACGATGAACAACTTTCCGTACCCCTTCCTCACTCTGCACTACATAAGTATGTGTCTGAGGGTTCCGATTTGTGACTACATAAACAGTTGACTCCCATTTATCTGCAAGCTTTTTTCGCCCTTTTTCTCCCTTGTTAGCAATCAATACCCGGTCTCCAACACTCAAACAAGTACCTTTCACTCTCCTATTATAGCCTTGAGCTTGTTTGCATTGCTCTTTACCAGCATGCTGCTGTGCAATAGCCGCCGCCTCGTGGAGATGAGAAAGTAACGTCTTAGCGTAACTACCATAATCTACCACAACAGGATCTCGGAGTACCTGCTTAAACATTGCGTCTACTGGCAGTCTCGGCACTCGACCAAACATGAGGTAGAAAGGTGGAAAACCTGTCGTTTCATGCACAGTGGCATTGTAGGCGAACGTTAGTGTCTGAATTTGCTGTGGCCACTGATGTTTTGCCTTAAGCGGTAAAGATCGCAACATCGCTCCTAGGGTCCTATTAAATCGCTCTATTCCCCCATTACCCATAGGATGATACACCGTCGTGTGTGACTTAGCAACACCTGACAACCTAAGTAGCTCTGAAATCAACCCACTCTCAAAATTAGCACCTTGATCAGTGTGTATGCGTTCAGGAAATCCGTAGACACAGAAAACATGATCCCAGAGTTTCCTGGCCACCTGTCTCGCTGTCTGGTTTGTACAAGTAAACGCATGAGGCAATTTTGTAAAGTGATCCGTAATCACTAACACATCGACAGGGTTCTTTTTTGAATCTTCTGCACTCCAGAAATCTAAGCATACCAATTCCATAGGTGCTGAGGTTTTGATGCTCTCTAATGGAGCCCTAGCAGATGGTTCAGGTGATTTAGCGAGAATGCACCTTTGACAACATTTCACATAATGTCTTGTTCCATTCTAGGCCAGTAGAATCGCTGTCTTGCTAAATGAAGCGTTCGTTCTTGACCCTGATGTCCAGCCAGGTCATGAATACCGCTTAATGCTTCGGCTTTAAAACTCTGTGGAAGCACATACTGGTATCGCTTTTGTTTAGTCATTGGGTCTTTAATCACTCGATAGAGTACGCCATTCAAGAATACAAGTTTGTCCCACTGTTTACTGAGAGAGAGTGCACTCAAATTGAAATTTGATTTCTCCCATCTAGAAGGTTTTCTTCCACGGATAACAGAGGGAACTACTACAGCTATGTTGGGATACTGTTCCTGCCCTTGTTGAAGTTCTTGCAGGGAAAACGCCGGTAAAACGTCTTGACTTAACGGCACAACCTGCTGAATAGATTGGATTAACTGCACTGCCCTGGACTCTGCTCCAAGTTCCCAGTTGTTAAATGTTTCGCAAAGGGCATGAACTTCACAAACATTGCAGGCATTTGAACTAGGTATGGAGGGAATCTTCCCAGAACCAATCACTGTCTCCCGGTGATGACAAGAGACTTTGAGTCTGAAAGAGTACTGAATGCCTTCCTCACTAACTCCGTCAGCTTCCGATAACAACGTCTTATACGGTTCATTGAGCAACCTATGGCTGATCGTTCTTGCAAAAGGATCGCGACTAAGTGCGTCAGCCACTACATTCTTGCTCCCCGCTATGTGGCGTATTTCAAAGGTGTAAGGGGCCAGTTTTGCAACCCAGCGGTGTTCACAAGCATCCAGTTTTGGTTTAGTCATTATGTAGGTCAATGGATTGTTGTCCGTCCACACAGTGAATGAATGTCCTTTAAGCCAGTGACTAAATTTCTCACAGACACTCCACTTCAAAGCTAAGAACTCCAGACGGTGAGCTGGATATCGCCGCTGAGAGGCACTAAGGGTTTTGCTTGCAAAGGCAACGGGCCTCGCCCTGTCCTCGCCCTGGGGTATCTGAGACAATACTGCCCCTAACCCATCCAAAGAAGCGTCTATGGACAGAATGAAGGGTCTTGAAAAGTCTGGATGCGCCAAAACTGCACAATTTAACAATTTCTCTTTCAGGGTGTTGAGACTTATTTCACACTCTGTTACCCAATCAGATGGTTTCAGTTTCCTAAAGGTACCTGCGTGTTTTATAACCCTTCCTCTACCCTTCCTCTTTTGGCCAGCTGTGAGGGCAAACAAGGGTTTAGCAATGGCAGAGCAATTTGATATGAAATGCTGGTAGTAGAATACCATTCCCAGGAAGGATTTAATCCTTTTTACTGAGGGAGTAACTCCGTCATCCTCCATTAGGTCGCTCTGAGTCATGCGGGAGATCACGTCCACCTTTTCTGGGTCCACAGCCACTCCACCCTTCTCGATAATATGCCCCAGAAATCTCACAGAAGTTCGCAAAAGATGACACTTTTTAGGGCTTAACTTCAGGTTATTCTGACGAAGTCTTTGGAATACCACCTCCAGCCTATTCAAGGCTTCCTTCTCAGTAGTCACAAATACTAATAGGTCATCCAGGTAGCATAACAGATGACTGAAATTTAGATCACCAAATATATTTAGCATCATTCGCATGAATGATGCCGGACTGTTACACAAACCTTGCGGCATGCGATTATATTCATGCCAGCCAAGGGGTGTAGTAAAAGCTGTGTATTTTTTATCCTTTTCATGCATGGGAATGTTGTAGAAGCCAGAAGTCAAATCCATGGTGCTAAAATAGGTATTCCCACCCAAGGATGCCAAGCAGTCTGACTGATGTGGAAGTGGGTGTGCGTCTTTTAAAGTTCTGGCATTAAGCCATCTGAAATCAGTGCAAATCCTCAAACTGCCGTCCTTTTTCCACACCATCATCAGGGGTGATGCAAATTCACTAGTCGATTTTCTGATTATGCCCTGGTTTTCCATCTCTGTCAGGACTTGTCTCAGCTTTTGATAATGAGCTGGTGGAACTCTCCGGTAGGGAAGACGAAAGGGTCTTTCATCCATTAAGCGAATGCGATGAGAGACACCCTTCGCCTCTCCACAATCCAAAGCGTGTTTCGAAAATATGTCATTGTAGTTAACCAAAAGCTGGGTTAAATCTAGTTTTGTGGAATGGCTAACCTGACAAGAGTCGATATCTATACCCTCCAGGCCAACCCCGGCAAGCTTCCTCCCAAAATCCTCACACATTGACTCAGGGTGAGTTACTGTTTCCCCCGTTTCCTCAACCTGACTGGTGTTCTGGAAAACAGTGAAGTCCTCAACAGCCACACAAGGTGATACGACGGCCAGTTTGCAATTCCTTTTCAAAGTTACGGGGTGGTCTGAAAGATTCATTAGTTTCATAGGCACATAACCGTCCCCCCACATGGATGTGATCACCCGGCCAACAAGGATGTTTCGTGGTAAAGTCCTTGAAGATGTGGATTCAACAACTACTGTGCTACCTGGGGATATAGGGGCGTTTTTCGGCAGTTTTCCCCATATGAGATGCTCATGCCTGGCCAAAAGTGTGACGGCTTGAGTCAGCTTTACAGTCCCAACTTTATTAGGAGTTTCACCACGCTGCCACCTTGCTAAACCTGCCATCATATCTAAGAATTGAGAAGCGTCAGGGGGCAATGGCATGTCACAACTCTGAGCAGTCACTCTCCAATAATCGTCATGTTTTTTTAGTTCATGCATGAGGTATTTAATGACGTTGGATCCAAGTATGAGCTCGTCTTTCTGTCCCGAGACGACAAGAATAGGAACAGTACACTGTATCCCATACACTTCTATCTCTACTTCGTACACACATTTAGGGTGAGTTTGATGACCTCCACAACCAATTAAGACGATCTGCTGACTCAACTCTTTATCTTTAGTGATGACATTCTCTTCAAGCATCCTAGATGCTGTTTCCTCATTTACTGTGCAAGCCATGGAGCCAGAGTCTATCATTCCCTTGACTTGGAATGTTTTGTTTACAGCTACTGGAGCATAGAATAACTCACTAAATAGCCCAATTCTTTGTGAATTCTGCCAAAGAACCGGAACGCCTTCAAACCTGGGTTTTGATTCGTTCTCGTACCATTGTTCCCAATTAACATCGTTTTCTTGGTCGAGGGTTCGACTTTGTCCACCTGCACATCCCCCCTCCGTGCGCAGGCCCATTAGTTTAACGGCAGTTTAGTTTGATTTGACAGCATACAGAACTGCGGGTGCCAGATCCTGACTCGCGACACTCTCTCTTCCAGTGTCCTGCTTTGAAGCAGGACAAACACAGTCCATCACGCCTGCAATGCATTGTGGTGGAATGATCAGTTGCTTTACAAACCCTACATGGCTTTTGGAATCGTTGAAAGCCATTCGACATGAATGGAGCTTGAACTGCTGCTTGGTGGTTCTGGTTTAACACACGATCAAGTTGAGCCACAAGACTCTGTAAGCTGTTATTACACTCGGTTTGATTTTGCAGATCTACTGGGGTGTTCTCCTGGATAGATTCATCCACTGCAGCTGCCTGTAGATACGCGGCAGCATATTTTTCAGCACGTGAACGTTTTGGTTTGTCCCATTGCTGCTGAATCTTTAATTGCATCTGATGATCATCGAGACGTTCCTGGATTTCACTAGCTTTCCATTTGTCAGCTGTTTTGAATTTCAGTACTGCAGAAAGGGCCGGATCTGGACAATGTTTAACAAACATCATAGTCACCTCTCTACTAGGATCTTCAAGGTTACGGCCCTGTCTTTTCAGGCATTCTTCTGCTACATCTACAGCTTTGTTCAAGCGGATCCAGTAATCCATTGCATTCTCTCCCCTAGTGGGAAGGGTGTTGTAGAAGTCTGCTAGTGGCATTGCTGAATATCTCAGTTCACTGAAATGTTGTTTTAAGATATCTATTATTACTCTCAGGTTTTCACTAGGTTTTATTGATGTGTTGCTGCGCAATGTAACTCTGATGATGTCTCTTGCTTTCCCTTCAAGTCTCGACATAATTTCCTGAGCCTACTCACCGATAGGTGTGCCTCTTTTCCTTAGATAAACATCGATTTTCTCTTCCCACTCATGGATAGAGAGTCTATCAGTCCCATCTCCACGAAAGCTTGGCGGCTCTTTCTCATCAGACTGTACTACCAACTTTACACCAGTCATAGTCAACGAATGTGAGTCAGCTGAATGTGGTTCTACACCTGCACTGCTTTTACTGCTGTTCACCTCTTCATCCTCATTACCCCCTTCTTTAATTGCGCTGAAATGGACTGACCTATTTCATAAGCTAACTGTGTAATGAGATGACTTATGTCAGGTGAAGCTGTGTTCGACGTGGAGATCTGATTTTCATCTTTCACCCAGGTAGAGCAAAATGTAGGAGAGTCAACAACACGGTTGGGGCCGGGTGTAAGAATTGTATTTCTCAAGAACTGCCCTCTCCCCCTACCAAAGTCTACCTCATCCTGTACATCCTCCACAACATAAGTACATGACATTGTTTCAGTTTTTTTTTGTGTATAATAATAATCAGTACCTCTCTTCCAGCAGATTATACAGGGAAAGAATAACTCAAACCAGTGTGAACAGTAATTGAAGCACTCAGCGACACCCAGCAGTCAATCTGATGTTGATCCTTCTGAAGAATCCGGGTCACGCCACCAATGTAGCCGGTCTGGCCCTCTGTGTCGTATCTGGCTACCGTTCTGTGTTGTGTTCTTGTGCGATGTAAAATAAGAGACCAGAGACATCTGCTGATTCAATGGCTGTGCTTTATCCAAAATTGCTGCATAAATCAGAAACATGCAGTTATAACCGTTGCACACTCGTCGCCTGCCCCTGCTCGCTCTGCTCAGGTCTCATCCGGACTCAAGCGAGAGCATAATACAGGAAACATCGTATTTCACAATAACAATATATAGATAAGATAAGATGATAACAAATACCATATGTAAATTATCTAGGAGAACTCAATTACTTATTACTCAATTACTTATATTAAGTATTTATACTAACATCTTAAGAGATATAGTTATATATACATACACATATAACCAACATGGTTATGCACCAAGAAAATAAAGAGATGGTTTCATACCTGCATAAATCAGAAACATGCAGTTATAACCGTTGCACACTCGTCGCCTGCCCCTGCTAAACATTCCGACACAAACACGGAATTAGCAACCACGCTTAACAGGCCAACTTTTATGCTAATGGACAACGTGACACTGCATTCCCTCAATTACAAACACAACTTCTGCTGCAGGTAAAACACTTTCATGTTACATCGTTTTATTGTACATATATATTTTTCCGATATTTTAACTAACAAGGAACCATTATTTAACAATAACATTTTATTATTTTTCAACATTATAAACCGGAGCGAGGGGGGCACGGTGGCTTAGTGGTTAGCACGTTCGCCTCACACCTCCAGGGTCGGGGTTCGATTCCCGCCTCCACCTTGTGTGTGTGGAGTTTGCATGTTCTCCCCGTGCCTCGGGGGTTTCCTCCGGGTACTCCGGTTTCCTCCCCCGGTCCAAAGACATGCATGGTAGGTTGATTGGCATCTCTGGAAAAATTGTCCCTAGTGTGTGATTGTGTGAGTGAATGAGAGTGTGTGTGCCCTGTGATGGGTTGGCACTCCGTCCAGGGTGTATCCTGCCTTGATGCCCGATGATGCCTGAGATAGGCACAGGCTCCCCGTGACCCGAGATAGTTCGGATAAGCGGTAGAAGATGAATGAATGAATGAATGAATAAACCGGAGCGCTTAAAACACCAACCTCGCTCTGCTCAGGTCTCATTCGGACTGAAGCGAGAGCGCGCAGTGCTGACGTCACAGACAAAACGCCCACAAAACTTAAGAAATAAAATAACTTTACTGTATCTTTTTCCCTTTTATTCTTCGAAGACATCGGTATTGATCTCAACCAAAAGCAAGGATTTTGCGTGAATTAAAAATAAATTAATTAATACACATCTCTTTTAACACCGGTTACAATAACATAACATAGCATAACCTAGCATACCATAACGAGATGGCTTAGCAAGGCATATCAAGGCATGCAATACCTAGCATGAGGTAATCTAGCCTAGTATAGCAAGCATGGCATGACCCATCATGACGAGCAATGCAAAAGCATAGCATAACCTTATCTTATAACATAGCGTAACATACAATATAACCTAGCATAGCATAACATACATAGCATAGCGAAGCATAGCCTAACGTAGCGTAGCATAACAGACTGTACAACACGCCAGCCCTAAGGTCGCTACCGGCTACAAACGCACCATTATACACGAACACGCGCACCGTATCGATTTACCTTAGTTCAAAGAGTCTTCAAACTTCCCCTTCGGCACGAGTATACTAATAGTAATCACGACCGCTTATAGTTCCATATCGCGAACACAAAAGGAGATAGCTTGCGGTTCAAACTCTAATTAGCCGCCGAGTTTAAATCGCAGCAGCAGCAAAGCAGAGGAAACAGCCCAACAATAGAAGATAGCTTGCGGTTTAAACTCCAAATAGCCACCGAGTTTAAATCGCATTTGCAGCAATGCAGAGGAAACAGCCAAGCAGACAGACTAAAAAAAGCATTTAAATAGGGCGCCCTGTTTGAAAGGGACCAATAGCGCGCTTAGGAATCAGATCAGCTGATAGGCGGGGTTAGAAAATTGACATCAGCTGATAGCCGAGCTTGACTATGTGGCCTGCCTGAACTGACGCTGAAACGCTATATTTGGCCCCAGTCTAGCTCTCTTAGACAGGAGAGGAAGGCTTGTGTTGCTTACTGGGCACCCTATCATAAGGAAAAGTGTCTGGTCAGCAAGCCAAGGCCAGCCCCATCAGTCTAGACAGGACCTAAGATAGGTCATCTATGGTAGGAGTTACAAAAAGAAAACCCTACATTCAGGGCTGGGATTCCGGGGAGCCTTGACTCTGTGGTTCACCTGGCCTACGCTACCTTCCAAGTGTTTCTCAATGGGGTCTAGATACTATAGCGAAAGGGTACAGAATCTGATTTGCAGGTCCTTTGTGCACAAGGACAGTGTGCTACTGGAATGGGTTTGGACTCTTAGTTTCTGTGCTACAGTGTGTTTAGTGAGTAAATATAAAATGAACTTAAATAAAGGCTCCACTAGTGAAAAAAGCTACCACAGTCACCATTGAGCATAAAAAAGTCATTCTGTTTATTGTATGTAAAAATCCACATTCAGTTATCAAGTGAGTTAAAAACTGTCAATAAATAATTAAAGAAGTGTCCATAAAAAGTGTACAGTAAACTCCAGGGAAAGAGATCAGAATCACCAACACACAGTTGTAGCTCCATGAAGAGTCATGAGTCTATGGATCATCATCTGGAGGTTAAAGCTGTAGACTCCTCACTTCTACACAGTAACGTCTCTTAACTTTTAATGTCAATGCTAAAGTTACACTTAAAGGGTAATTTAACGAGATAAACAGGGGGCAAACTAAATACTACAACACTAGAACTGTGACCTTAATAAAGCCACTATTATGTGTTTAAAAATCACTCAGTCTGTTTTTTTGGGAAATGTTTTGATTGGAATGTGTGTTTGTGGTTTCTTTCTTCAAATGACATGTTGTTTTGTAATGCAGTGAAATTCATACGATGGCATTCAAATATGGCTTAAGTGTCCAAATAATAGTCTATATACTACAGAGTCATTAGATTATTGAAAACAGATGATTAAGTCTAATAAATGAACCCTGTGTCTTCCTGCTTCTCCATATCACAGGCACGACCCAGAATCTGCTACTGTAAATGAATTCCAGAAAAAGTTCAAATTAAATCTGATGAAGAAGTTTCAGTGTTTGAATGGAGTGATAATAAACCTGGGAACCCAAACACTCCTGAATGAGATCTACACAGAGCTCTACATCACAGAGGGAGACAGTGGAGAAGTCAATAATGAACATGAGGTGAGACAGATCGAGGCAGCATCCAGGAGAAGAACAACAGAGGAAACACCAATCAAATGCAATGACATCTTTAAGCCTTTATCTGAACAAGACAAACCCATCAGAACTGTGCTGACAAATACATCATCTAAACAAGACAAACCCATCAGAACTGTGCTGACAAATACATCATCTAAACAAGACAAACCCATCAGAACTGTGCTGACAAAGGGAGTCGCTGGCATCGGAAAAACAGTCTCTGTGCAGAAGTTCATTCTGGACTGGGCTGAAGGGAAAGTAAATCAGGACGTCCACCTCATATTTCCACTTCCTTTCAGAGAGCTGAATTTGATGAAGGACCAGAAACTGAGTCTGATGGAGCTCCTTCATGTGTTTTTTATGGAAACAAAAGAAACAGAAATGTCCAGTTTGGAAAAGGTTCTGTTCATTTTTGACGGATTGGACGAGTGTCGTTTTCCTCTAGATTTCCAGAACACAGTGAGAGTGTGTGATGTAACTGAATCAGCATCAGTGCCTGTGCTGCTGATAAACCTGATCAAAGGGAATCTGCTTCCCTCTGCTCTCATCTGGATCACCTCCAGACCTGCAGCAGCTGATCAAAATCCTCTCTGAGTGTGTGGATCGAGTCACAGAGATACGAGGGTTCAGTGACCCACAGAAGGAGGAGTACTTCAGGAAGAGGATCAGTGATCAGAGCCTGGCCAATAACATCATCACACACCTGAAGTCATTAAGAAGCCTCTACATCATGTGTCACATCCCAGTCTTCTGCTGGATCTCAGCCACTGTTCTAGAGAGAATGTTGGGTGAAGCAGAGAGTGGAGAGATCCCCAAGACTCTGACTCAAATGTACACACACTTCCTCATCATTCAGACAAACATCATAAGAGAAAAATACTCAAAGAAGCAGGAGAGTGCTGAAGAAATGCTTCTTAAACTGGGACAACTGGCTTTTCAGCAGCTGATGAAAGGGAACCTGATCTTCTATGATGAAGACCTGAGAGAGTGTGGTATTGATGTGAGAGAAGCAGCAGTGTACTCAGGTGTGTGTACTCAGATCTTCAGAGAGGAGTTTGGGCTTCACCACAGTAAAGTGTACTGCTTTGTTCATCTGAGCATTCAGGAGCATCTCGCAGCTCTGTATGTGCACCTGACCTTCATGAAGGAGAAGAGAAATGTTCTTATACAGAATCAGGTTTCTAACAGGTGGATGGAAGAAAATACAATCTCAGGTGTACACAACAATGCTGTAGATCAGACTTTACAAAGTCAGATTGGACATCCGGACCTGACCTTCATGAATAGACAGAGAAGTTTTATTATACTGAATGAAGATTCTAACAGGAGGAAGAGAGAAAATACAATCTCAGGTGTACACTGCAGTGCTGTATTTCAGACTTTACAAAGTCAGACTGGACATCTGGATCTTTTCCTTCGCTTTCTTCTGGGTCTCTCACTGGAGTCCAATCAGAAACTCTTACATGTTTTAGTAACACAGACAGGAAGTAACCCTCAGAGCACATAGGAAACAGTTCAGTACATTAAGCAGATGATCAGTGAACATCTTCCTACAGAGAAATCCATCACTCTGTTCCACTGTCTGAATGAACTGAGTGATGATTCTCTAGTGGAGGAAATCCAACACTTCCTGAAATCTGGAAAACAAAGTGAACTTTCTTCTTCACAGCTTTCTGCTCTGGTGTTTGTGTTACTGACATCATCAGAGGAGCTGGATGAGTTTGACCAGAGTAAATATTTCAGTACAGATAAGATAACAGAAGATGTTGTTCTGAAGATGATGCCTGTGATTACAACATCCAGTAAAGCAATGTAAGTAAATGTGAATATAACTGTTCTACTGTTACAGTGTTAGAGAGAAACTGAACACACTCTAATATGGACTTTGGGATGTTCTGACCTGAAGGTGATACAGAGTGGAGTTCATGTAAATAGATAAATTAGGGAATAGAATCTGCATTAATAAATGAATGATACTGAAGGGCAGCTATTAAACATGTAGAAGCAGGTGATTACATTTGAGGGAGTTTTAAAGTTTTGTAGTTATGATTTATCTTAATATCTTAAAATAATGATGAAGTTAATGCTGGTTTTATGTTGGATGTTTGATGTATATTAAACACACCTGTGTACCAGACATAAAGAACCATGTTTACTGCAGTCATGAAAAATTCTAATCCACAAAAAGTTTTTCTTCATTATTAAGTTTTATTTGTGAGGTGGAAATGGTCTTTTATAGAAAGCTGACTTTGTAAAGTTTTATACTCATTAGAGGAAACATTTTTATAACAATAATAATAATAATAATAATAATAATAATAATAATAATAATAATTATTATTATTATTATTATTATTATTATTATTATTAAAGTTGGAGGAAAACCAAGGGTTTATTTCATTTAAGCATCAATTAGTGAGACAGGAGTGCGGAAGAGCCGAGTCAAGTTTTATGGACATATAAAATACACTGCACAAAATTATAAACACAACACTTTTGTTTTTGCCCCATTTTTCATGAGCTGAACGCAAAGATTTAAGACTTTTTCTATATAAACAAAAGGCCAATTTCTCTCAAATATTGTTCACAAATCTGTCTAAATCTGTGTTAGTGAGCACTTCTCATTTTGGGAGATAATCTATCCACCTCACAGGTGTGACATCAAGATGCTGATTAGACAGCATGATTATTGCAGAGGTGTGCTTTAGGCTTGTTGACGTAATAAACGGTAACTCTAAAATGTGCAGTTTTACTGTATGTAATGAGTCAGTATCTGGTGTAACCACTATTTGCCTCACGCAGTGCAACACATCTCCTTCACATAGAGTTGATCAGGTTGTTGATTGTGACCTGTGGAATGTTGGTCCATTCCTCTTCATTGGCTGGTATATAAGACGCTGTCGTATATACGCCAATCCAGAGCATCCCAAACATGCTCAATGGGTTACGTGTCCAGTAAGTATGCTGGTCATGTAAGAACTGGGATGTTTTCAGCTTCCAGGAATTGTGTACAGATCCTTGCAACATGGGGCTGTGCGTCATCATGCTGCAACATGAGGTGATGGTCATGGATGAATGTCACAACAATGGGCCTCAGGATCTCGTCACGGTATCTCTGTGCATTCAAAATGCCATCAAAATATGCACCTGTGTTCTTTGTCCATAACATGCGCCTGCCCATACCATAACCCCACCTCCACCATGGGCCACTCCATCCACATCGTTGTCATAGCAAACCGCTCACCCACATGATGCCATACACACTGCCCTGTACAGTGAAAACCGGGATTCATCCACAAAGAGAAAACCTCTCCAAAGTGCCAGATGGGTTAGGGTTAGGGTTAGGGTTAGGGTTAGCCTTGCGGCTCAGCTCTTTCTTCACCACAACAGACCGGTATATCGACCGCATCACTGCAGAAGATACACTGATCCGCCCGTCGATCTCCCGCTCCATCCTTCCCTCACTCGTGAACAAGACCCCAAGATACTTAAACTCCTCCACTTGAGGCAGGAGCTTTCCACCAACCTGAAGGGGACAAGCCACCCTTTTCCAGCTGAGAACCATGGCCTCGGACTTGGAGGTGCTGATTCTCATCCCCGCCGCTTCCCACTCGGCTGCAAACCGTCCCAGTGAACGCTGAAGGTCCTGATTTGAAGAAGCCAACAGGACAACATCACCTGCAAAAAGCAGAGACGAAATCCCGTGGTCCCCAAACCGGACTCCCTCCGGGCCCCCGTCTGCGCCTAGAAATCCTGTCCATATAAATAATGAACAGGACCGGTGACAAAGGGCAGCCCTGCCGGAGTCCAACATGCACCGGGAACAAGTCTGACTTACTGCCGACAATGCGAACCAAACTCCTGCTCCGGTCATATAGGGACCGGACAGCCCTTAGCAGAGGGCCCCGGACCCCATACTCCCAGAGCACCCCCCACAGATCACCATGAGGGACACAGTCGAATGCCTTCTCCAGATCCACAAAGTACATGTGGACTGGTTGGGCAAACTCCCATGAACCCTCCAGCAACCTGGTGAGGGTATAGAGATGGTCCAGTGTTCCACGACCGGGACGAAACCCACATTGTTTCTCCTGAATCCGAGGTTCGACTATCGGCCGAATTCTCCTCTCCAGTACCCTGGCATAGACTTTTCCGGGGAGGCTGAGGAGTGTGATCCCTCTGTAGTTGGAACACACCCTCCGGTCCCCCTTAAACAGAGGGACCACCACCCCAGTCTGCCAGTCCAGAGGCACTGTCCCCAGCCGCCACGCGATGTTGCAGAGGCGTGTCAACCAAGACAGCCCCACAACATCCAGAGACTTGATGTACTCAGGGCGGATCTCATCCACCCCCGGTGCCTTGCCACTGAGGAGCTTCTCAACCACCTCAGTGACCTCAGCTTGGGGGATCGATGAGTCCTCAACTGAGCCCTCTGCCTCTGCTTCCTCAGTGGAAGACATGTCGGTGGGGTTGAGGAGATCCTCGAAGTACTCCTTCCACCGTCCGAGGATGTCCCCAGTCGAAGTCAGCAGATTCCCACTCCCACTGTAAACAGTGTGAGCAGGGCACTGCTTCCCCCTCCTGAGGCGCCGGACGGTTTGCCAGAATTTCTTTGAGCCTTCTCCATGGCCTCACCGAACTCCTCCCAGACCCGAGTTTTTGCCTCTGCAACCACCCGGGATGAAGCTCGCTTGGCTCTCCGGTATCTATCAGCTGCCTCCGGAGTCCCCGAGCCAACCAGGCTCGATAGGACTCCTTCTTCAGCTTGACGGCATCCCTTACTTCCGGTGTCCACCACCGGGTTCGGGGATTGCCGCCACGACAGGCACCGGAGACCTTACGGCCACAGCTCCGCACGGCCGCATCGACAATGGAGGTGGAGAACATGGTCCACTCAGACTCAATGTCTCCAACCTCCCTCAGGATCTGGTTGAAGCTCTGCCGGAGGTGGGAGTTGAAGATCTCTCTGACCAGAGACTCTGCCAAACGTTCCCAGCGGACACTCACAGTACGTTTGGGTCTTCCAAGTCTGTCCAACTTCCTCTCCGGCCATCGGATCCAACTCACCACCAGTTGGTGATCAGTTGACAGCTCCGCCCCTCTCTTTACCCGAGTGTCCAAGACATACGGCCGGAGGTCAGATGAAACAACCACAAAGTTGATCATCGACCTCCGACCTAGGGTGTCCTGATGCCATGTGTACTGATGGACACCCTTATGCTTGAACATGGTGTTCGTTATGGACAAACTATGACTAGCACAGAAGTCCAATAACAGAACACCACTCGGGTTCAGGTCGGGGGGGCCGTTCCTCCCAATCACGCCCCTCCAGGTGTCACTGTCGCTGCCCACGTGAGCGTTGAAGTCCCCCAGTAGAACGACAGCGTCCCCGGTCGGAGCATTTTCCAGCACCCCTCCCAGAGACGCCAAGAAGGTCGGGTACTCTACACTGCCATTTGGCCCGTAAGCACAAATAACAGTGAGAGACCTCTCCCCGACCTGAAGGCGCAGGGAAACAACCCTCTCGTTCACCGGGGTGAACTCCAACACATGGCTGCTGAGCTGGGGGGCTATGACCAAGCCCACACCAGCCCGCCGCATCTCACCACAGGCAACTCCAGAGTAGTAGAGAGCCCAGCCTCTCTCTCGAGGAGTTGGGTTCCAGAGCCCAAGCTGTGGTCGGTATCTAGTCGGTATCTAGTCGGTATCTCTCGACCTCCTGCACCAGCTCAGGCTCCTTCCCCCCCAGCGAGGTGACATTCCATGTCCCTAGAGCCAGATTCCGTGTCCGGGTATTGGGGCGCCGAGGCTCCCGCCTTCGACTGCCACCCAATCCACATTGCACCAGCCCATTGCGGTTTCTCCTGCAGTTGGTGGGCCCACAGGAGATCGGCCCCACGTCGCTCCTTCGGGCTGAGCCCGGCCGGGCCCCATGGGGTAAGACCCGGCCACCAGGTGCTCGCATGCGAGCCCCAACCCCGGGCCTGGCTCCAGGGTGGGGCCCCGGTTGCGCCATACCGGGCGACGTCACGGACCTTGCTTTATTTTTCTTCATAAAGGGGTTTTGAACCACTCTTTGTCTGGCCTATCACCCAGGACCTGTTTGCCTTGGGAGACCCTACCAGGGGCAAAAAGACCCAGACAACATAGCTCCTACGATCATTCAGGCACGCAAACCCCTCCACCACAATAAGGTGGAGGTTCAAGGAGGGGCCCCCAGTAAAATGTTCCCGATAAATCAGTGTCTGATGATGTAGATTACAGTAGATATGTCTGAAAATAGGCTTCGTCTTCATCAGACATTAATATTTACATCATGATTTAAAACATGAAGACTGATTGTAATGTTAGCTGAAGTGAAAATATCCTGTACCCTTCAGCCATAAGCCCCGCCCACCATAAGCTATGCCCATCACTGTGCCCCGTCCCCTTGTTGTGCCCCGACCCCTTACTGTGCCCAACCCATCATAAGCTGCACACCTCACTGTACCCCGCCCCTTTACTGTGCCCCACCCCCTCACTTTGACCCCATCACTGTGTCCCACCCCATCACTGTGCCTTATCTCTCACTTTGACACCCCTATGCCCGGCCCCCTCACTGTGCCCCACCCCCCACGTTGTGCCCTGCCACATACTGTGCCCCACTCCCTCACTGTACTCCTTTTTTCACTTTTCTCTGTAGAAATGTCGACTTGCAGTCAGATGATAATTAATAATTCCACATTGTATCTGAGGACTGAGGAGATGTAACTACCAGACTAACACTTATCACTGTGTTAATGAGTCGTATGTGAATGTGGATTTAGATGAATGAGGGCTTCCTGTTTTACACATCTGATTTATTTGCCACAGATTTGATCAATAATGTTAAATTGTTAACTGCTAAAAGAAGGTTTTCTTTTCTTTTCTCATGTCTAAAATCTTCTAAAACTGGATGTGATTTAGTCAGTGAAAGCTTTTTGAAGTGATTTATTCATTTAGACGACTAGTTAGTTAGTTTTCTTACAAAAATACTAGTTGTGGATTTAAGGTTGTTTAGCTAAAAAAGTTTACATGTGTAATTGTAGTAAAGATCTTTATAGTGAAATAAAATGCAAAACTGAAATAATAAAATGATCTGCAGCTCAAAGTTACATTCATGTTTCTTACATTATATGATGAAAATAAATAAATAAATAAATAAATAAATAAATAAATAAATAAATAAATAAATAAAGGCTTTAAAAAAATAGATCAAAGCGATTAAACACTAGAAACGTCCCTGTGTACAACCAGTGAAGAGTGTGTCATTGTGTCTCTATACAGGTTGCGTGGTTGTGGTGTCTCAGATGAAGGCTGTGCTGATCTGACTTCAGCTCTGAGATCAAACCCCTCACACCTGAGAGAACTGGATCTGTCTGATAATAAACTAGGAGACTCAGGAGTGAAGAGTCTCTCTGCTGTACTGGAGAATCCTCACTGTAAACTGGAGACACTGAAGTAAGATCATCTATTAAAACATTAATAATAAATCATGGTCTAATCTTCATCCAGGTCGTAATAATAGATAAACACATTGTGTATAAATAAAACACAGTCACAGTTGTTCTTGTCAATACTGAATAAACCATTTACACTTTCACAGTCTGGGTTTAAAAAATACACCAATGAACTAACAACTTCTCCAAAAACTAATTAGAGTCTGACCCTGTTTTAGGTCTGATTACTGACAGTCTGATCTTCTCAAGAAAGATCTGTTCATGTGAACTCTTGTGATTACACAGTACGACACGTAGTGAAATGTTTTTAATCTGTCTGTGATTTAAACATAAAATAAAATAGAATAATAAAAAAGAAAATAGAATAAAAATAGAATAGATGTAACAAATAGAAATGTAAGGATCAGTTTAATGGAGTGTAAAAATAAATGTGAATATGGATCAGTGGCAGAACAATGTGAGTGTTTTAATAAAGTTCAGATGTGTTAAATACTGTAATATATGAAATATGTTATGTGTAAAATAAAATCTGGCTGATGTATCAGTGTTGTGTATGAAAGTCCAGAAAAAGTCCAAGTTCTAGTCTTATGTGTTGTCCTGGTCTGTAAAGTGTGTGTTACTCAGTCCACAATAATACACACTGTCTACAGTCAGGGTCGACACTCGAGCCCCAGTAAAATGTTCCTGATAAATCAGTGTCTGATGATGTAGATTACAGTAGATATGTCTGAAAATAGGCTTCGTCTTCATCAGACATTAATATTTACATCATGATTTAAAACATGAAGACTGATTGTAATGTTAGCTGAAGTGAAAATATCCTGTACCCTTCAGTCACAGGCCCCGCCCCTCATAAGCTACGCCCATCACAGTGCCCAGCTCTTCACTGTACCCCGCCCCTTTACTGTGCCCCACCCACTCACTTTGACCCCATCACTGTGTCCCACCCCCTCACTTTGACACCATCACTGTGCCCTGTCTCACTTTGACACCCATGCCCTGCCCCCTCACTGTGCCCCACCCCCACTTTGTGTCCCGCCCATCACTGTGCCCCGCCCCCTCACCGTGCTCCTTTTGTCACTTTTCTCTGTAGAAATGTCGACTTGCAGTCAGATGATAATTAATAATCCCACATTGTATCTGAGGACTGAGGAGATGTAACTACCAGACTAACACTTATCACTGTGTTAATGAGTCGTATGTGAATGTGGATTTAGATGAATGAGGACTTCAGAAGGTTTTCTTTTCTCTTCTCATGTCTAAAATCTTCTAAAACTGGATGTGAGTTAGTCATCAGTGAAAGCTTTTTGAAGTGATTTATTCATTTAGACGACTAGTTAGTTAGTTTTCTTACAAAAATACTAGTTGTGGATTTAAGGTTGTTTAGCTAAAAAAGTTTACATGTGTAATTGTAGCAAAGATCTTTACAGTGAAATAAAATGTAAAACTGAAATAATAAAATGATCTGCAGCTCAAAGTTACATTCATGTTTCTTACATTATATGATGACAAACAAAAAACAAACAAACAAATAAATAAATAAAGGCTTTGTTGCTGTTTTTGTCAAAAAATAAATAAATAAATCTGTGTTTTCAGGTTTCTGTAAAATTCTTGTGTGTCTGTGATCAAAGTGATTAAACACTAGAAACGTCCCTGTGTACAACCAGTGAAGAGTGTGTTATTGTGTCTCTATACAGGTTGTCTTATTGTGGTGTCTCAGATGAAGGCTGTGCTGCTCTGACTTCAGCTCTGAGATCAAACCCCTCACACCTGAGAGAACTGAATCTGTCCTATAATAAACTAGGAGACTCAGTAAAGAAGCTGCTGTCTGATCTTAAGGATGATAAACATTACAAACTACAGACACTGAGGTGAGTAATGACCTTTTAATAAAAGTTTAACCTCATTATCATTACACATTGATACACATCACATTTCTCTTCAATAACCTTCAGATTATCAGGTTAGAAAATGTCACTATATTCTGTTTAATCAGAATTTTTCTAACGATTCTCTTTACTGCTGTTTTGTGTTTAGTAAAGTGTGTTGATGTAAAATTCATTTGAAGGCAGAAAACAGTACGGTGGCCGAGAAGTGCAAAACATATTAACAAATCCGAAAACACAACGACAAGTCAGACAACCCGGAAACGGCAGGTATAGTTTTTGAATGGAAACTTTCCGATCATTGGACAAGACACCTGTCACTCAAGATATACAGGTATGGAATCTTATGTGTAATGTGTAAAGTTCTCCGTTTAATTATAAGAAAATAACAGAATTAATCCACAGTAATCCATTCCATTCATCCATTCCAACTTTTCCCTGCGGCAGACTGTTGAACTTCATGTATACCTTGAGTGACAGGTGTCTTGTCCAATGATCGGTACGTGTTCCAATCACAAACTATACCAACCTCTTCCGGGTTGTCTGACTTGTCGTTGTGTTTTCGGATTTGTTAATGTGTTTCGTGCACTGATTCAGACAACCCGGAAGCGGTAGGTATAGTTTGTGAATGGAAACTTACCGATCATTGGACAAGACACCTGTCATTCAAGATATTCAGGTGAATGAAAGGTGTCTCGTCCGATGATCGGTAAGTTTCCATTCACAAACTATACCAACCTCTTCCGGGTTGTCTGACTTGTTAATGTGTTTTCAGATTTGTTAATGTGTTTTGCACTTCTCAGCCACCATAAAACAGGGATTCAGACAGTCTACAAAAGGTCACCAATGAGTTGATGAGGGTGATTGTTAATGAACATTGTGTCTTCTGTCATTCCTGTAAAATTCACCTGAGTTTGTTCTTAAAGTCTGCACTTAAATATAAATGTAGAACAAGATCTAAATGACACAGTAGTGTTTGTTATTTAAAAAAGCTCCTGTGATTGGATAAGAGCAGTGATGTGATGGGTAAAGATCTGCTCATTATCCTGGTAGAACTTGTGGAAGTTCTCATTTGTTCTAGTTAAATTTTAGAACACAGATGTTAATTTTTTGTGCTGATTAATTCACATGTTTTTCTTTCATATTCAGGGTCTAATGAATATCTGTGTGTGATGAAGACTCCAGTGTTCCTGCATTACCATGATGGAGAATAGAGAACATGTTTATTAACTCATCACTCATTTAGTTCTAACACATTAAACAGACTCAGAGACGTGAGAAGTGTGTGTTCATCGTGTACAGTGAATCAGACTAAACACAATTCTACACTGAGTTTATAATGACCTCTGATCCCTGGATAAAATTCCCTGGACCTCAATCCCATAAAAACCTGAGGGATTATTTGGAACAATCCACATGTGAAAATCCACATGAACTCGAGCTGAACCCTGTTCATTTTACTGTTTGTGTGATTTATTATTTGTTTATTATTGTAATATAATTTACACTATTTACACATGTATACTTATAGTTATATTACTGGGTACATAACTAAAATTATATTTTTACATTTAGAAGGAATAAAATACATAAATACAATGTCATTATTTTTGTGGTGTAAAATTAATAGGCTAACATTCTGTAGAAAAACTGTTTTTGTTCGTCAAATATATAATCTATATAAATAAAGTTCTTCATAAATAAATGTATGTCTAACACAATATATAGTTACAGAATGTATTTCTAAAGAGAAACATGTTTTTAATAAAAATAAATCACTATAACATGTAGGGTTAACATTATAACACAACGTTGCTGAGTTAAAACAACTCACACTGGATCAGTCCACATTGTACCCAGTGCTGGAGTTCAGAATTGACCCAAACTGGGTTATGTTTAATCTCAGTCATTTTAAACTGCACCTTTATGAGGAGACTCACCTGGGAATGAGTGAATATGAGCACAAACTCCTTCTTTCTGTTGTGTATCAATCTGTTTTTTACCTGCTTCCCTCTCATCTGTTTTAGTCAGTAGTGGAATTATTATTTATAGAATTATTTTCAATTAGTTTGCTGTGCAGCAGCTAACGAACACTCATAATTTAACCAACATTAAAATGTTATTACATTTATTTAACTGTCGTTACAACTTGATGTATTGTGCAATGTCTTGTTTTTAAGCCTATAAAGCAATACTAGTGCCTTCCTGTGTCTCTGTTGCTAGCACATCAGGAGATACAGATAATTTCAGTTTATCCTCCACAAGACAAATGCTAAACTCTATAATTTAATTTATTTAATTTTATTAAGTATTATTTCATGACACTATACTCTCATGCTCTTTGTAATGTTTGTTACATTATATATGTATATTTTTATTCTATTCTAAATTATTATTGTATATTATGTAGAGCATTCCATTACACACACACACACACACACACACACAGAGGGTTTGTGTATAATCATTAAAGTGGTGGTGCGAGACTCAACACTGCTCCACACTGAACACAGACTGGAAGGTAAAAATAAGTCGAGTGATTAAGTGTGTGACTTGTTACTCTTTCATTTTAATGAGAAGATTTAATTGTAGGAACGATGGACAAGTGGAGGAACATGTTCAGGTTCACCAGGTCAAACCTCAGTGGATTAGAGATGGAACAACTTGAGCTAAATCTCTCCCTGATTTATTTCCTGGTTTATAAAGTGTAATTTTACTGAATAAAATATTAATATCATCAATATTTCAATGTTCACACAATAAAATAGCCAAAGCAGTGTCA